>NC_059102.1:245737516-245825016 GCF_020740685.1 Jaculus jaculus | reverse complement strand
TAAGGTCAGAAGGATAGTTGAAGACTTTCATGTCCTCATGGTAATCCCATATTTATGTACCTGTGTCTCCTCTCCAGTGCTTCTGCTGTGAACAGGAAGAAACATCATTCAGATGAAAAGAATAGGAGAGGCCTTAGGTAACCTGAACGTTACTGAAACATACTTTGAACTTTTGTTTGTTTTTTTAGTTGTGATTTTTCTTGAGGTAGGGTCTCACTCTAGTGACATGGAACTCATTCTGTAGTCCCTGGCTGGTCTCAAACTCATGGTGATTGTCCTACCTCTGCCTTCCTAGTGCTGGAATTAAAGGCATGAACCACCATGCCTGACTTTCACCCCAGTTTTAGGAGGCATGGTGCTATCAACTCCTGGAGTTTTCCGAGATTTGGTGGTACATTAGGCTTACTTCTGGATTTTTTTTTTCTGGGAGGAGGGATTAAGACAGGTTCTCATGTAGCCGAGGCTTTCCTCAAACTCACTATGTAGCTGAGGATGACCTTGAACTTCTGATCTTCCTGCTGTCTATCACCTCCAAAATGCTGGGATTACAGGCATGCCCACCACACCCAGCTTATAAATTTCTTAAATTTATTTATCACCCAAACTGTGAGAATAATAAAGAATACTATTAATAATTATACCAAACTATCAAGAAAAATAATACACTCTCCTGGGCAAATCAGAACCATGACTTCAGAATTTATCCAGTTGCTTTCCAACATCAGAACTCCTTTGCCACTGTCTTGTTAGTTCTTTTTGTCCTGCTTTTTTATGCCCTTGCTATCATTTTAGTGGAGTGTCAAGAGAGCATTGACATGTACATGTGTGCTTTCAGAAGGTAGCCCACATTCTTCTGTCAACTGGAAAGGAGGTATGAAGGGCAGGTATGGCTGTAGTCAGAGTTTCTTTGGCCTCAAACAGCAGAGACCCAGTATGAACTCGCTTAAACACCCTGTTTTAGTCTATTACATCCAAGAAAGGGGCTGAGAAAATATGATGTGGGAAATGCAGAGCTGGGGGCTAGGAGTCATCCAGAACGAGAAGCTGGACTGCTGTACCTCATGTCTGCTCATCTTGCACTGGAGTCAGGTTTCTTCCGATGAGAGCAGATGACCTCGGATGGCGGCCCCTTGGTGCAGTTGGTTAGCACATAGAACACTCAAATTCCTTTGCTAGCCCTAAGTACAAAATTCTAGGGAAGAGACTTACTGCTCCAGCTAAGAGTGCATATCATATCCATTTCCAGATGCTCGGACTGGATGGGATATGGGATTGCTGGTTTATGTCAGCACGTAGGACTAGACTATAGTCCCCTAAATTCCTCAAGTGACTTAGCCACACCCATATGGTGTTGGTGATGGACTTGAGAAGTAAAGCTGAAAAGTTTAGAATTCAGGACATTACTGCAACTGCTAAATTATAAATGTGCAGCCTTTTCTAGTGATAACACAAGTGACAGTTTGGAAGCCCTCACATTTAAAGCTGCTTCCTTTCTTAGTGTTCTACATCATCATTTACATAGATCTGCATGTGTTAGGCCTTGGTTTATCTTCCTCTTTTTTTATATATTTTTATTTATTTGAGAGAAAGGCAGGGGGGGAAGCATGGATACATCAAGGCTTTTTTTGCCACTGCAAATGAATTCTGAATGCATATGCCACAATCTTCATCTGGCTTTAGATGAGTACTGGGGAATCGAACCTGCACCAGAAGCCTTGGCAAACAGTGCCTTTAATTACTGAATTGTCTCCCCAGTCTCCCCATCTCTTCCTCTTTTGCATCAGATTGAGAATACTTCATTTTCTGTAAACTGGCTTTTTCCTAACCTTCTTATTCTGATCTGAAAAGACCAGTGACTCTCTCATTTGCACATTTAAAGCTATGGGATTTTTGGATGTGAGAGGTAGAAGAAACCTTAGAAACATTTAATGTACACATCACAGAAATTTCCCTTGGTATATTGACATCCTAAGATAGGTGCTCCTTTGATAAGGTCTTTGTTGTCACGTAGGTTTGGAAGGTTACAGACACTATATACTCCCCTCCTGGAGATTCGGTGCATGTGAGCTATTGAGTCTGAACTCAGGAACTCTTTGCCATCATAGCTTGCCAAGTAATAATGTTCCATGGAGCATATTTTGGGAGACAATCCAAATGTCTCCTTTTATGAATGAGCAAACTAAGGCTCATGAAGAGACTGTAGCTATAATTTTCCAAAGCTAATGCCAGAATTAGCACTTATTCCAGCTGTTGCTGGGAATTTACATTGGCCAAGTACTAACGAAAGCATGGTATCTTTCCACTCTTCCTTGCGTTTCTTTCACTAATTCATATCCAATAAGGTTTGTTGTGTTTTCCAAGCTAATTTAGGTAACATCATTAAAGTAAGTTGATATGCAAATTTAGTATCAGGTTTGCAAAGATCTGCTATTTGCCTCCTGTATATAGATAATACTGATGAGCTTTTATTGTTAACAAATATTTTATAGTGCTCTCGGTGCTTTGCTAAAAGAGAACATGTAACTTCTTAGCCTATATATATTTTTATAATCTTTCTAAAGTATTTTCAATATTTTATTTATTTATTTGAGAGAAAGAGAGAATGGGCACCCCAGGGCCTCTAGTCATTGCAAACTAATTCCAGACACATGTGCCACCTTATGCATCTGGCTTACGTGAGTACTGGGAAATCAAACCTGGGTCCTTAAGCTTCCCAGGTAAGCACCTTTAACCACTAAGCCAGCTCTCCACTTTGTGAGTCATCCATGACCGTGGCTCTTTTGTTTCTGATCAGGCATTGCCGTATTGATCAGACTTAGAAAGGCTAAATGAGAGGTGACTTTCACACAGTTATTAATTCATTCAACAATAGTTGTTGACTATCATATAGGACTGAACTTTTTGTTGTTGTTTGTTTTTTTTGTTTTGTTTTTGTTGAGGTAGGGTCTCACACTAGCTCAGGCTGACCTAGAATTCACTATGTAGTCTCAAGGAGACCTCGAACTCACAGTGATCCTCCTACATCTGCTTCCCGAGTGCTGGGATTAAAGGCCTGTGCCACCATACCTGGCTTTTGGATTGTTTTTTGAGGTAGGGTCTCACTCTATATGCATTTTTAAACCAATATAATTCCTCAGCTGCAATATATAAAAAGAAACAGCATGCCAAGCATGGTAGTGCAGGCTTTTAATCCCAGCACTTGGAAAGCAGAGATAAGAGGATCACTGTGAGTCCATGGCCAGCCTGAGACTACATAGTGAATTCCAGGTCAGCCTGGGCTACAGGGAGACCTTACCTCAAAAAACCAAAAAGAATAAAAGAAACAACAAAGTAATGATTATACGATAATATATCTTCATGTATAACTGTGTAGGCCAATTCTAAGATATAGCCATTCATTTGCCCTTTATAGAATAGCCATGAATGTGACAAGGTACAAATACATATTGACTTGGTTGTCTTATGTTTACAACTCAGAAGTAGCATAAGTGACACTGAGTCACCTCAGTTCCCAAAATGGCAAACTGGCCAGGCATGGTGGCACATGCCTTTAATCCCAGCACTCAGAAGGCTGAGGTAGGAGGATCACTGTGAGTTCAAGACCAGCCTGGACTACAGAGTGAGACCCTGTCTCTAAAATAAATAAATAAACCAAAATGGCAAACTGCTTTTGGAAAACTCTAATCAAATCACAAGACTCTGTCTCCATATAGGATTGTTTCATGCTTGGAAACTTCAGTACATATTAAAACCACCCAAACACTTTAATGACCATGTATTATATGACAGCACTAAATCCAAGTGGTTTCCATGAATTAACTCATTTAGTCCTCATGAAAATCCCATCTACATGTAACTTCATGTCTCTGTCTGAAAGATGAAGAAACTAAGACAAAGAAGATAAGTTACCTGCCCCAAAACTTGGCAGGGGCAGAGCAGTAGATGACCCGGGCGGTGCAGTGCAGAACTCACTGTCAGTCTTCTATGTCCCTGTCACCCGAACTACTCAGAAACCGAGTCACATGGACCTTCCCCACACCAATCATAGCTAACAGAAGACTGAGATCCTGAAAGCCATGACATGTATAAGGAATCCAGGTCAGGCCATCTCTTTACAGCACAGTTACTGCCCACTAGCCTGGCAGAAGAGAAATTGGAGAGCGTGAGGTTGGCCTTAGGCCCGGGTGCCCTGACCTCCGGGACCTGCCAGCACTCTTCAGAGAGCAGAGACAGGGAATAGCCTGGTCGCTTTTTTTCTCAAGGCAGGGTTTCGCTCTAGCCCAGACTGACCTGGGATTCACTTTGGAGTCTCAGGCTGGCCTTGAACACACAGTGAAGTGAACATCGTACCTCAGCCTCCCAAGTGCAGGGATTAAAGGCGCACACCATCACCTGGTTGCTTTTTTGCCCTTCCCCCGTCCCATTATCTCTTGCCAGAAGCACAGCCCAGCCGTAGTCTTACGCCATCCAGTAGCATCCCATAACATGCACAGAACAGGAAAATCAGGGAACAGAGAGAAATCAAAAGATGCCAAACACCTTCCAGGATGTCAGGCTGGGGAGTCTCAGAACTTTCCCTCCTGCCCTGAAACCTGACTTGGGACTTTTCTCTCTCAGAAAGTGACTGTGTTAATAGTCTGATGGATTGCATAACTCTTTATATCTGCTCCATCCTCTGAAAGAGAGTTCTGTCTAAGTCTGGCTACCTTGGGGTGATGCAAGATGACCCTTGATTGCCCAGTGTGGCAGCAAAATCCTGTCATGCTAGCACTTGGGAGCAAGAGGATCTTCAAGAGGTCAGGGTTTTCCTTCAGCTCTATAGTGACTTTGAAGGAATCAGCTTAGGCTACATGAGACCTTGTCTCAACAAACCAACCAAATAAATTGATGCTGTGGATCCTGTTCTAGTTCATTGTCCATCACCTCATGATTATTTATTCAAGGCAATCAACTTCTAGTAAATTCCACAACCTCCAACATTTGGTGCTTGATATTGTTAAATCTATTGAGGGCTTATTGCATTCCTGTAAACTCTTCACATCTGTTATCTACCTGAATCCTGTAATGACTGTGAAATAAATAGGCTTATCATCTCTGCTTAGAGATAGGAAAATTGAGGTCCAACAGGTTTATATTTGAATGCTCAGGTCACACACCAGTAAGTGATGGAACCAAGGACCACCCAGACTATCTTTCTGTCAACTCACCCATTCTGAAGCAATTAATTAGAACTAGCCTGAGATTGTACTTGGGAAAGAAAACTGCTACAGATGTGTTGGCACAAACCTGGGTTCCTAGGACTTCTGTCCTTTACCACTAGACTTTCTTCTGTCTAGTACCAGGAATTTAGTTACTCAAGATGGCAAGAGAACTTGAACTTGAGTGATTAGCAAGAGAACTTGAGCTTGAGCGCTCTTCCTAAAATGCAAGTCTACTGAAGTCCAAGTACCCAAATAGTATCTTTTCAACATTTCTTATAGACCAGACTCCTAAAGGCCCTTCATGCCCTGGGCCCTCCTATTTTCTATTGTGTTCTCTCCCATATTTCCTCTTAGATGCCTTGAAACCCTTATAGCCATCCACAGCAATCTGCTTCCATATCCTCCCAAATACTTCCTTTCCCCCAACCCCTTCAAGTAAGAAACTCATCCTGTGGGGGCTCCACATAAAGGTTATTCTCTTTGTAAAAAGCCTTTCCTGATGTCTTGAGTAAAATTGGTCCTCACTTCTCCAGTTTTCCAGTGCATTACGTACCAGCTTCTGATTAAAGAGGATGCTGTAGTGTTTAGTCTCCATGTCTATGTCCCAGAAACCATGGGCCCCTGAGCTCTCCATTCACTTCTACATCATGAAGGAAGGAGAGAGTGCATGAAGTCATTTCCATAAAAGGTATGGAATGCTTCTCTTGACTTTTTTTCTGTGCCTGTCTTGGTAATCTATAGATGTCTTAGATCTTAAACTGGAAATTCTGAGACTTCCAAGCTCTTCCAGTGTAAAGGTTTCCCAAGAGCCAAAGTTGTCTGAACAAGTTCTACTGAGGAAGAAATGTTACCTCCCTTACTTGGAAACATATACTTAAAAACATTATTTATATATTTGCAAGCAGAGAAAAAAGAGAGACAGACAGAAAGAATGCACATGTCAGGGGCCTCCAACCACTGCAAATAATCTCAAACACATGCTCCACTTTCTGCATCTGGCTTTGCCTGGGTAGTGGGGGAATCTAACCTGGCTCATTAGGCTTTGCAGGAAAGTGCATTAACTGCTGAGCCATCTCTCCAACCCCGAAACTTAGAACTTTTTGTTGTTTTGTTTGTTTGGTGGGTTGGTTGGTTGCTATCCTCAAATCCCTGAAGGAGTCCTGAGGCGCAGTGACAGACTGAATATTGATGTGCAGCTAAAATTGGTCCGCATTTCAAAATTTGACTTCTCACTGTCAAAATTTGAGTACATGTATTTATTTCCCTTATTTTCTCCCATCTGGGCAAAGATTTCTTCCATAATGTCAGCCACCTCAACCGGAATCATGTCATGAGCACATGACTTATCCTGTCTTCAAAATCAGACTCCCTATACCCATGCTTAACATTAAGCAAATTCTTTCACTATTTTAGTAAGAAGATAATAATTTAATTTTTGAGTCAAAAATTATTCTGGTGATGGAGAGATGGCTCAGCAGTTAGGTTGGTTGCCTGCAGAGTCTAACAACCTGAGCTCAATTTCCCAGTATCCACATAGAGCCAGATGCACAGGGTGGCACATTCATCTAAAGTCCATTTGCAGGCATGGAGGACCTTGTATGCCCATTCTCCCTGTCTCTACTATCTTCTTCTGCTTGCAAATAAAAAAATTATTTTAAAATTTTATTCTGGGGCTAGAGATGGCTCAGTGGTTAAAGGTGCTTGCTTGCAAAACCTGATGGCCCAGTTAGATTCCCCAGTACCCATGTAAAGCCAGAAAGCCAGATGCACAAAGTGGTGCACGTGTCTGGAGTTTTTGCTGCAGCAGCATGCTCTGGCGCACCCATTCTCCCTCTCTCTCTCTCTCAAATAAAATTTTTTTTTTTTTTTTTTTGTTTTTCGAGGTAGGGTCTCACTCTGGTCCAGGCTGACCTGGAATTACCTCTGTTATTTCAGGGTCGCCTTGAACTCATGGCGATCCTTCTACCTCTGCCTCCCGAGTGCTGGGATTAAAGGTGTGCGCCACCACGCCCGGCTCAAATAAAATTATTTTTTAAATTATTATTGTATTCTTGGGGCTGGAGAGATTGCTTAGTGGTTAAAACATTTGCCTTCAAAGAGTAAGGACCCAGCTTTGACTCCCCAAAACCCAAGAAAGCCAGATGCACAAGGTAACATGCATTTGTACAAGGTCACACATATGCATGCATCTGAAGTTTGATTGTAGTGGCTAGAGGCCCTGGTGTACCAATTCTGTGTGTGTGTCTCTCTCTCACTCTCTCATAAAATTAAAAAAAAGAGGGGCTGGAGATGTGGCTTAATGGTTAAGGTACTCGCCAAAAAAGCCAAAGGAACCAGGTTCGATTCCACAGTACCCACATATGCCAGATGCACAAGGTAAGGCATGCATCTGGAGTTTGTTTGCAGCAGCTAGAGGCCCTGGTGCACCCATTCTCTCTCCCTCTCTCTCTCCCCCCGCCCCTTTTGCAAATAAATAGATAAAAAATATTTTAAAATAAGAGAGAGAGGAGAGAAATTATTCTGGGATGGAAAGATGGCTTAGTGGTTAAGGCATTGACCTGTGAAGCCTAAGGACCTAGGTTTGATCCCCCAGAACCCATGTGAGCTAGATGCACATGGTGGCATATGCATCCGGAGTTTGTTTACAGTGGCTAGAGGCTCTAGCATGCCTACTGTCCCTCCCTCCTTCCCTCCCTTTCTCTCTATCTATCTATCTATATATCAAATAAGTAAAAATAAAACACAGATTTAAAAATTTCTAAACTAGGCATGTTGGTGCACGCCTTTATTCTCAGCACTCTGGGAGGCAGAGATAGGAGGATCACTGTGAGTTCAAGGCCACCCTGACACTACATAGTGAATTCCAGGTCAGCCTGAGCCAGAGTGAGACCCTACCTCGAAAAACAAAACAAAACAAAACATTATTCTAAAGAGCTGGGCATGGTGGCTCATGCCTTTAATCCCAGCACTCTGGAGGCAGAGGTAGGAGGATCACCATGAGTTCAAAGCTACCCTGAGACTACATAGTGAATTCCAGGTCAGCCTGAGCTAGAGTAAGACCTTACTTCAAAAAACCAAAAAAAAAAAAAAAAAATCTAAAAAACTTTTTCTATTTTCCCTTTCTGGTAAAAGAGAATTTCTTTGTTAATAACTAAGAAAGGGCTGGAGAGATGACTAAGCTGTTAAAGTACTTGCCTGAGAAGGCTCTCTTTCTCTCTGCCTCTCTCAAATAAATAAATAAAACACATATTTTAAAAAACATAGTTTGGGCTGTAGAAATGGCTTAGCAGTTAAGGCACTTGCCTTTGAAGCCTAAGGACTCAGGTTCAATTCCCCAGAACCCCTTGTAAGCCAGATGTACATGGTGGCACATGCATTTGGGATTCATTTGCAATGACTAGAGGCCCTGGTATACCCGTTCATGTTCTCTCTCTCTCTGTCTCAAAAAATAAATAAATAAAATCCTTAAATATTTTTAAAGCCCCTTCAGAATTTTTTTTTTAGGTAGGGTCTTGCTCTTTTGGTTTTTCCAGGTAGGGTTTTTGCTCTAGCCCAGGCTGACCTGGAATTCACTCTGTAATCTCAGGGTGGCCTTGAACACACAGCAATCCTCCTACCTCTGCCTTCCTTCTGCTGGGATTAAAGGCATGTGACACCATGCCCGGCTTTTTTGTTTGTTTGTTTGTTTTTTGTTTTTTATTTGTGTGTATGTGTGTGTGTGTTTTTCAAGGTTGGGTCTTACTCTAGCCCAGGCTGATCTGGAATTCACTATGTATTCTCAGGGTGGCCTCGAACTCTCAATAATCCTTCTGCCCCTGCCTCTCAAGCGCTGGGATTAAAGGTATGCGCCACCACACCCAGATGTGTTTTTGTTTTTTTTAATTAATCTTTTTAAAACTCTTTAAGCCACAATACCTAAAAATCTGATTTTTAAATGTAGTGTGAGTCCCAGGCATTTAAAAAGTTCTTCACAGGTCTGGGGATGTAGCTCAGTAATAGAGCCCTTGCCTGGCATGCACAAGGCTCTGCATTTACCCCTAGGACCATTGAGAGGGGAGGTAGGAAGAGAAAGAGAAAGGGAAGGGAGAGAGGCAGGAAGGAAGGAAGGAAGGAAGGGAGGGAAGGAGGGAGGGAGGGAGGGAGGGAGGGAGGGGAAGGGGGAAAAGAAGAAAGTCAAGGGATATTTATGTGCAGCAAGGGAGCGAGGTTAGGGAATCGCTGACTAGAATGATGGAATATGTGTATGGGCAGTGTATCCTACTTTTTTGGTAGAGGTTAGAGTTGCATTTTCCAGCATGGCCCACAAGAAAGATGATAGATAGACAGACAGATATTAGCATGTGCTACAGACATGATTAGAATGTGTCAGAGCCTCTGCTTTTCCCTGGGCCTTTGGTCAAACTTAACCTAATATTCCCGAATCATCTTTCAGAGTATTGAATTCCACTGAGCAGGTGCTAGCACTTCCTCTGTTATAGTGACGTGGCCCTACTCAGGCTGGACCTGAGACTGTTACCTGGCTAAGTCTGTGGTGAGTCAGGTGCTTCCAAAGCAAACTGATGCCCAACCTTGGGGTCAGCCACTAGCCCATCAGCTCTCCTTCTGCCCCAGCCTGCAGGTACCATCCAAATTATCAAGTAGTATAGTGCAGGAGAAAGAACAAATTCTCTTAATGGTATCCTCCTACAGATTGTATTTTCTAGTAATGCACACATTTAAAGGCTAGGTTTAGGGGCTGGAGAGATGGCTTAGCGGTTAAGCGCTTGCCTGTGAAGCCTAAGGACACCGGTTCAAGGCTCGGTTCCCCAGGTCCCACGTTAGCCAGACACACAAGGGGGCGCATGCGTCTGGAGTTCGTTTGCAGAGGCTGGAAGCCCTGGCGCGCCCATTCTCTCTCTCTCCCTCTATCTGTCTTTCTCTCTGTGTATGTCGCTAGAAAGGTGGTTCAGTGGTTAAATGTGCTTGCTTGCAAAGTCTGATGGTCAGGTTTGATTTCCCAGTAGCCACGTAAATCCAGGGCAACAAAGTGGCACATGTGTATGGAGTTTGCTTGCAGTGGCAAGAGGCCCTGTTGTGCCCATTCTCCCGCCACCCTTTTCTTTCTCTCTGCTTAAAAATAAATAAACAAAAGCCAGGAGTGGTGGCACACGCCTTTAATCCCAGCACTCGGGAGACAGAGGTAGGAGGATCGCCGGGAGTTCAAGGCCACCCTGAGACTACATAGCTAATTCCAGGTCAGCCTGGGCTAGAGTGAGACCCTACCTTGAAAAACCAAAAAACAAAAATAAATAAACAAATAAACATATTTTAAAAATGAATAAGTAGGGCTGGAGAGATGGTTTAGCAGTTAAGCGCTTGCCTGTGAAGCCTAAGGACCCCGGTTCGAGGCTCGGTTCCCCAGATCCCACGTTAGCCAGATGCACAAGGGAGCGCACGCGTCTGGAGTTCGTTTGCAGAGGCTGGAAGCCCTGGCGTGCCCATTCTCTCTCTCTCCCTCTATCTGTCTTTCTCTCTGTGTCTGTCACTCTCAAATAAATAAATAAATTTTTAAAAAATGAACAAGTAAATAAAACCAAGGTTTGTGAAGCTAGACCTGAAGGATAAGGGTAAGGTTTGAATTCTTGCCACGTGTCCTTAAGCAAATTTCAAAAGGCCTTTCCCTGATTTGTGAGCTGGGGCAGATAATACCTAGGGTAAGGTTCAGTGACAAAATAATGTGGAAAGGGCTTAGTGACAGGATGTGATGAGCCCTCAACAAATGGCAGTAGTGAGGGCTGGAGAGATGGCTTAGCGGTTAAGCACTTGCCTGTGAAGCCTAAGGACCCCAGTTCAAGGCTCAGTTCCCCAGGTCCCACGTTAGCCAGATGCACAAGGGGGCGCACGTGTCTGGAGTTCGTTTGCAGTGGCTGGAGGCCCTGGCGCGCCCATTCTCTCTCTCTCTCCCTCTACCTGTCTTTCTCTCTGTGTCTGTCGCTCTCAAATAAATAAATTTAAAAAAAAAAAATGGCAGTAGTGAGCCAGGTCCAGGTGCTGTCTGACCCCACACCGGAGGCTTTCTGTGCAGCCAGGAAACAGGACTGCCCTGCCCACCCTCAGCAGGTAGGTGTCTGGGTAGAGGTCCTGGGGCCCAGAGCAGCAGAGTCATCCTCCAGATGTGGTGTGTGAGCCCCGGGTCTCTAGTCTCCTTCCCAAATCCTGCTGCCAGTCTTCCCCCAGGAGCAGCAGCCGCCCCGCTGCCTTTGCTCAGGCCAGCCATTTTCCTTGCTGCCTTTGTTCTATTCCAGTGCCTGTGGGGGTGCCGGAAAGCAGCCGCCTTCCTCAGGTTGCTATTTAAAGACTCTCTGAAAGATGCTGCCACCGCTGTTCCTACCGCTGTGGCAGCTGCGGCTTCTGTCCCTGCCACAGTGGCGGTGTGACCCGCTGAAGCCTTGGGTGGTGTGCCTCAGCAGGAGCTAGCCTCGAAGTGTGCACATGAGGGGGTCTGCCTGCCTGCCCTTTGTTCAGCACCCCTAAGCCATCACCCCTACCCGGGGCCGCCCACCAGCTGCCGACTTGGTCTTTGTTCCTGCACTGTCTGTATCTGTGCAGCATTTTTGGCATTTGACCAGTTAAATGGTTTTTCCCTTATTCTCAGTGGAAATCACACATGCTGTCCCCATCCCGTTCCACCTCACCTGGGGTACGCACTCAGGATATTATCTCTTCCCATTTTTACAAAGAGACACTATCAGAAAAGGCAAGAGTGCCATTTATCTCTAGGTCTAGCAGAGAGAAATACTTTGAAAGGCTTGGTAACCCTCGGTTAATAATAATGCCACCCGGACTTTAGCGCATCTAGGGTCTCTACCTGTCAGGCATGGATAGAAATCCCTTAGACGTCGGTAATCCTGCCTTTCTTTGCTGACCCTCCCAGGGCTTTCAGTGAAGTGAATCAAAAGCCCAGTCTTTCTGTTTAAGTCAGCCCTAATTTCTTTTTCACAGACCTATTAAAGTGAAGGTTTGGGTTTTGTCAGTGAAGCATTCTTCAGGCCAGAGCTGCCTGAATGAGGTCCAGGCTGTTGCCTCCATTCAGCTTCCCCAGTTTCTCCTTCCCGTTGTAGTGGGGGGGCTGTGCCTACCTCACACCCCAGTCCAGCAGAATTCCTCCCACTGCCGTCTGCACTGAGCCACGCTGACCCCAGTACTGCACTCAGGTGGCACTGAACCTGGGTTCCCAGCTTGAACCCCTTCCCCTCACTCTAGCTCCCCCTTCGCTTACTCATCAGCCTGGCCACTCATTTTTGGCAGGGGGGCACGACTTTGCTCTCTAGTCTTTGTTTTCAGAGCTGTGACTTCCCTCCTGTTTTCTTGGTGCCTTGATGGTAAACCAGTTGTTCTCAATATGATGGTAATGATGATACTTTGCTCATGTCATTTTGCTTATGGTAACGAAATCCTCTTTCACATATGCTATTCCTGCTGGTGCTACAACAGACATGCAAAGTAGGGAATATATGTGCTTCCTGTTCCCCACTTTGTAGTCATTAAAATAATCACCTGGAGATGCAGAATAGTGGGGTGACTAATAGAGAACACTGACTCCAGAATCTGGCTGCTCATTGAGTCTGTCTGTGCCCATAGCTAACTATGGGATGCTGGGCAAACTGCAGATGGTACTGGTACCTTTCTTGTGGTGGTGTGAGGATTATGTGTGTTTGTATGAAAGTGAAGCCAGGGGCTGGAGAGATGGCTTAGTGGTTAAAGGCGCTTACCTGCAAAGCCAAAGGATCTTGGTTCAATTCCCCAGGACCCACATATGCCAGATGCACAAGGTGGTACATGCGTCTGGAGTTCGTTTGCAGTGGCTGGAGGCCCTGGTGCACCCATTCTCTCTCTTTCTTTCTCTCTCTATGCCTCTATCTCTCTTGTGAATAAATTAATTAATTAAGTTAAATTAAAAGTGAAGTCAGGCATGGTAGCACACACCTTTAATCTCTGCACTTGGGAGACAGAGGCAGGAGGATCGCCATGAGTTCAAGGCCACCCTGAGACTACATAGTAAATTCCAGGTCAGCCTGGGCTAGAATGAGACTCTACCTCAAAAAAAAACAAAAACAGGGGCTGGAGAGATGGCTTAGTGGTTAAGGCACTTGCTTGCAAAGTCAAAGGAGCCAGGTTCAACTCTCCAGGACCCACATAAGTTTGATGCACAAGGAGCCGCACACAACTGGAGTTCATTTGCAATGGCTGGAGGCCCTGGTGTGCCCATTCTCTCTCTCTCCACTTGCCTATTTCTGTATCTCTCTCTCTCTCAAATAAATAAATATAAATAAAATATTTTTTAAAAATCAAAAATAAAAGTGTTCTGAGCCATACATGGCACATGTGAAGTACTATCCAAGGACTTGTTCTCATTCACTCATTCATCAAAGATTTGCTGCTTGCCAACCTCAGTGATATGAGAGTAACAATGCAGGACACCATCCTGGTCCTCACAAAGAACATAGCATTGTGTGGAGACTGGCAAACTTATTTCACATCAATTTTGTGCACTTCTTTGTGCTTGGATCTTTTTAAAAAATATTTTTAATTGACAGCTTCTATAATTATAGACAATAAACCATAGTAATTCCCTCCACACACTTTCCCTTTGCAACTCCACTCTCCCTCATACCTCTTCCCCCTCTCAATCAATATCTCTTTTATTTTGTTGGCATCGTCTTTTCCTCCTATGATGAGGGTTTGTGTAGGTAGTGTCAGGCACTGCAAAGTCATGGAGATCCAGGCCATTTATGCCTGGAAGAGTGCATTGTAAGCAATCCTACGCTTCCTTTGGCTCTTACATTCTTTCAGCCACCCCTTCCGCACTGTACCCTGAGCCTTGGAAGGTATGATAGAGGTGTTTCAGTGTTGAGCACTCCTCTGTCCCTTCATTTCAGCACTATGGTGCCTTCTGAGTCATCCCAAGGTCACCACCATCTGAAAAGAGAAGCTTCTCTAACCAAAAGTGAGAGTAATGCATGGGTATGGACATTAAGAGAAGTGCTCAGTGGGCAGTTTGGTGAGCATAGTATCTACATTTAGCAGACACCAGCCAACATTACACCTCTAGGGCTCATGTCTTCCCCATCATAGGTTTTCAGTATCAGTATCCCTCCTATGAAGCAGGCCTTCAGTCCAATTAGACAGCAGTTGGTTTCCCCCATAACAGACATGCCACTATTACACCTGTTGGCTCATGTGGCCTGGCTGGCTAAATTTAAGGCTTTCAGTGTCCACTGTTGTTTATCTCCACTGGTGATTTCTTTCTCTCCCATTGAACTGCATGTAGCATAGCTTTTTCTGGCTTTCTGTCATCTGGTTTATACACAGGAGGTTTTCAGCTCAGCTCCAGCAGGATTTCTCAGTGGCCTTGCATCCCAAGTATGTGGAATCTTTAGCAATAGGGTCTTACCATCTATTCCTGGTGGGAAACCAAGAGCCTCGGCAATGGCCTATACTGTTTTGGGGGCATCAGGGACCTCCCTGGCCAACAAGTCACTGGAAGGTATCCCATCACTGTTGTGCTTAGATCTTTATAGACAACGATTCACACAGTGAACTTCAAAGAAGGAAGTGTGAGCCCCATTTACAAGTGAGGTCCCAGAGTTCCAGAGGGAATGCTATTTGCACCAAGATTCCCATCACCTAGTTCACCTGCCTCCAGACCATGTGGTTCAGCTCTAAACATGGCTTCTCATGTATGAGCACCTGAGGCATTTTCCACAGTCACCAAAAATACTTGGCATGGTCAGCTGCATACAATTTGGATAATTTTTACTGAGTTGGACACTCTACTCCTTAACTAGTCTCATCTATTCACTTTGACCTCCCTTAGCCAGAAAATCAATTTTTTCTCTTTTTTGGAAGATTTTACTTTGATTTATTTATTTGACAGAGAAAGAGAGAGAGAGTGGGTGCTCCAGGGCCTCCAGCCTCTGCAAATGAACTCCAGACACATGTGCCCCCTTGTGTATCTGGCTAACATGGGTCCTGGGGAATCGAATCTGGGTCCTTTGGCTTTGCAGGCAAACACCTTAACCACTAAGCCATCCCTCCAGCCCCAGTTTTTTCTCTTTTTATGACAGTGGTGAGGGGCACAGTCTCACTGTGTAGCCAGGCTGGCCTCAAACTCAGTCCTCTTGCATCAGCCTCCCAAGTCATAGGGTTCAAGTGTTCACCCCCACACTTGGCTCACATATATGTGTTTAGATGGTTGGTTGTTTTTAGTTTTTCAAGGTAGAGTCTCACTCTAGCCAGGCTGACCTGGATCTCACTCTGTAGTCTCACAGCAATCCTACCTCTGCCTCCCAGGTGCTGGGACTAAAAGGTATGTGCCACCACACCCAGCTCATATCTATGTTTTTTTTTTTTTTTTTTTAAGTTTTATTGATTTGAGACAGTCAGAGAGAGAGAGAGAGACAGAAAGACAGACAGACAGAATGGGTGTGCCAGGGCCTCCAGCCACTGCAAACGAACTCTAGATGCATGCCTCCACTTGTGTATCTGGCTTATGTAGGTCCTGGGGAATCGAACCAGGGTCCTTTGGCTTTGCAGTTAAACACCTTAATAGCTAAGCCATCCCTCCAGCCCACATCTGTGTTTTGACATGTGGACACAGAGGTCACAATGAGAGTTAGTTTTCTTTTTTATTTGTTTTTTACTTTTTAATGACTCTTTTTTTTCTTTTTCATTTTCTTTTATTTCTTTCTTTTATTTGCAAGCAGAGAGAAGAGAAACAGACACAGAGAGAGATAGTACACAAGAATGGGCACACCAGAGCTTCTAGCCACTATAAACAAACTGCAGATGCATGTGCCAATTTGTGTGTCCAGCTTTACGTGGGTACTAGGGAATCAAACTCAGATTGTTAGAGTTTGCAGGCAAGCACCTTAATCTCTGACCACCTCTCCAGTAATTTTTATACATGTATATGATGATCATAATCCCTTTCTGTTACCTTATCTTATCCCCCTGCCTCATCTCCCTTCCACTGAACCCCTTCTTTTTTTTAATTTTTATTTATTTATTTATTTATTTGAGAGCGACAGACACAGAGAGAAAGACAGATAGAGGGAGAGAGAGAGCATGGGCGCGCCAGGGCTTCCAGCCTCTGCAAACGAACTCCAGACGCATGCGCCCCTTGTGCATCTGGCTAACGTGGGACCTGGGGAACCGAGCCTCGAACCGGGGTCCTTAGGCTTCACAGGCAAGTGCTTAACCACTAAGCCATCTCTCCAGCCCAAACCCCTTCTTTTTAACTAGTATATACTAGCATTTAAGTGACTTTTTTTCTTTTGTTTGCTGTAAGCATTTAACTTATCTTTTTATATTTAGCAATGTATTTCCTTCTTATATATTAAATTATAGATGGGCTGGGAGTATAGCTCAAAGGTAGAATATTTGAATAGCATGTGCAGGGCTCTTTGACCCCAGCATAGAGGGGAAAGAATGGAGATAAGGAAATGTTAGGTAGAAAAACCTCTGCCAACTCACATCTTTCCTGATTCCTTGTTTCTGTAAATGTCTTGTTTGTGGCCATTTGTGTTACTTATTTTAATTTTATTTTTGACAATTTCATACCATGTATATAATGTATTTTGATCATGGTCACCCACACATTACCCTCTCTTACTCCCTTCCCAATCCCACTAAATCACTTCTTAACTTATTTATTTGAGAGAGAAAAAAAGGTAGATAGAAGGAGAGAATAGGTGCACCAGGGCCTCTAGCCAATGCAAATGAACTCCAGACACATACACCACCTTGCACACCTGGTTTACCTGAGTACTAGGGGATCAAACCTGGGTCCTTAGGCTTCCCAGACAAGTGCCTTAACCACTAAGCCATTTCTTCAGCCTTTCTTAACTCTTTTGAGACACTGTCTCATGAATCCCAGGCTGGCCTCAAACTCACTATGTAAAAGATGAACTTGATCCTCTAATCCTCTTGCCTCCACCTCCAGAGTGCTGGGATTATAGGTATGTGCCACCATGCCCAGTTTTTATTCTGTGCTGGAAATCAAACTGGGGACTTCCTGCATGCTAGGCAAGCGTTCTGCCAGCTGAGCTACATCTCCAGCCCGTCATGTTTTCTCAAGCCCACGTATGAAGAATAGAGCATTAGCATCGTTCATCTCAGTTCCATTAATGAAATCACCTTGAACTGGAAATCAATTCTTGCAGATTAAAACAATGTTTTGAGGGACTAGAGGGATGGCCTAACAGTTAAGGTGCTTGCTGCAAAGCCAAAGGACCCAGGTTTGATTCCCCAGGACCCACATAAGCCAGATACACAAGGTGGCACATGCATCTGGAGTTTTTGCAGTGGCTGGATGCCCTGGTTTGTCCACTCTCTCTCTCTCTCCCTCTTTCTCTCAAATAAATAAATAAAAATAATTTTTTAAAAAAGTAAATAAAACAATGTTTTGAGCCGGGTGTGGTGGCACATGCCTTTAATTTCAGCACTTGGGAGGCAAAGGTAGGAAGATCACCATGAGTTCAAGGATACCCTGAGACTACACAGTGAATTTCAGGTCAGCCTGGACTAGAGTGAGACCCTACTTTGAAAAACAAAAACAAAATTCTTTAGGGCTGGAGAGATTGCTTAGCAGTTAAGGTACTTGCCTGTGAAGCCTAAGGACCCAGATTTGATTATCCACGTCGCACATAAACCAGATGCACATGGTGACGCATGAGTCTAGAGTTCGTTTGCAGTGTCTAGAGGCCCTCGCATACCCAGTCTCTCTCTCTCCCTCCCTCTCTCTGTCTCTAATAAGTACATAAAAATAAATCTTAAAAAAAAAAAAAAGTTTCGCTGGGTGTGGTGGCACATGCCTTTAATCCTAACACTCGGGAGGCAGAGGTAGGAGGATCGACAAGAGTTCAAGACTACCCCAAGACTACATAGTGAATTCCAGGGCATCCTGAGCTAGAGTGAGAACCTACCTCAGAAGACCTAAATAAATAAATAAATACGTTTTAATTTTTACTTTTTTATTTGCAAGCAGGGAGAGATAGACAGAGAATGAGCATGCCAGGGCCTCCAGCCACTGTAAACGAACTTCAAATACATGTGCCACCTTGTGCATCTGGCTTATGTGGGTACTGGGGAATCGAATCTGAGTCCTTAGGCTTCATAGACAAGTGTCTTAACCACTGAGCTATCTCTCCAGCCCTGGTCAACCATTCTAACCAAAAAGCCAGCAAGCTCCAGGTTCAGTGAGAGATTCTATCAGAATAATAAGGTAGAAGAGTGATAAGGAGGATGCCCAATGTCTCCTCTGGCCTCCACATAGGTGCATACAAGGTGCACATATCTGTGCTTAAACTGTGTACACTACACAAAACAAAAAAAGGGGGGCTGGAGAGATGTCTCGGCAGTTAATGGTCCTTGCTTGCAAAGCCTGCCAGCCCAGGTTCAATTCTTCAATAATCGATATAAAGCCACACACAAAAAGTGGTGCAAGCATCTGACATTCATTTCCAGCAGCAGAAGACCCTGGTACACCTATACTAACACACACACAAAAATAAAATAATTTTTTAATTGGTTTTTCAAGGTAGGGTCTTACTGTAATCCAGGCTGACCTGGAATTCACTCTGTATTCTTAGGGTGGCCTCAAACCCAAGGCAGTCCTCCAACCTCTGCCTCCTGAGTGCTGGGATTAAAGGCATGTGCCACCACACCTGGCTAAAATAATTTTTGAAAGTGAATCTATGGGCTGGAGGGATGGCTCAGTGGTTGAAGATCCTTGTTTGCCAAAGCCTGCCTGCCCAGAGTTTATTTTCCAGTACTAGGACTGGAGAAATGGTTCATCAGTTAAAGGCACTTGCTTCCCTAGTACCAATGTAAAGTCAGATTGCATAAAGTAGTGCATGCATCTGGAATGGCATACCCATTCACTCTCTCCTCTCCCTCTCCATCTCTCTCTCTCTCTGCTTGCAAATAAGTAACTTTTTTTTAAATTCCCCAGTACCCACATAAAGCCAGGTACACAAAGTTGAGCATGTGTCTGGAGTTTGTTTGTAGCACCTGGGTTTACCCATTCTCTTTATATATCAAATATAAATAAATAAAAATATTTTTAAAAATAAAGTGGGAGCCGGGCGTGGTGGCGCACGCCTTTAATCCCAGCACTCGGGAGGCAGAGGTAGGAGGATTGCCATGAGTTCAAGGCCACCCTGAGATGACAGTTAATTCCAGGTCAGCGTGGACCAGAGTGAGACCCTACCTCGAAAAAACAAAAAACAAAAAAAAAAAATAAAAATAAAAAAAAAATAAAGTGGATATCCTCATTACTAAATGTCCTAACTAATGGAGCTTGTGTTATAAAGTTAGTCTAGGGCTGGAGAGATAGCTTAGCAGTTCAGGCACTTGCCTGTGAGGCCTAAGGACCCAGGTTCAATTCCCCAAAACCCACATAAGCCAGATGCACAAGGTGGTACATGCGTCTAGTGTTCATTTGCAGTGTCTAGAGGCCCTAGTGTGCCCATTTTCTCTATCTGCCTCTTCCTTTCTCACTTTTTTTTTTTTTTTTTTTTTTTTTTTGAGGTAGAGTCTCACTCTAGCCCAGGCTGACCTGCAATTCACAATGGAGTCTCAGGGTGGCCTCCAACTCATGGCGATCCTCCTAACTCTGCCTCCCAAGTGCTGGGATTAAACTTTTTCCTCTCTTTCTCTCCCCCCCGCAAAAAAATAAATAAATAAAATATTTTAGAAAGTTAGTCTAACTACAGATGTTTTTTTTTTTTTCTTCCTTTGTTTTCCCAATAATCTGGTTTGCGGTTATGGGACTTTTATAATCAGATAAATATGTTTAGGATCTGAAAAGAAAAAAGATATCTGCTATTTATTTCTTCTTTTGATGTTGACTCAAAGATAAAACCACGACCAGCAAGGCTCAGACAAGCTTATTGGGTGTCCCACACTGTTTTTCTGCTTTTCCATTGAAAGTGCACCTGTGTGCCCAAGGCAGTCCTTGCTCACACTGTTCCCTTGTCTGTAAACCCTGCCTCCTCTGGTCTTCTCTCAGCCACAGTTAACCCTAAAAGCTTCCCTTGTCCCCGGAGCTTCAGCTTTGTGGGTTTCAGAAAACCAGCACCTGAAGAGAAGGAGGGGTGGGATCGTGTGTGTCACAGGCATGCTCCAAATCCTCTTGGTAAAGCAGTGAACCCCAGCCCCTTTCTAGAGTTTTCACACAAGAAAATAAGCTTCTGGATACTTCTGAAGCTATCCCGCCAAGGATTGGGGATATATATGATATATGCACATATATGTACTATGCTTAGCAGCATGTGCAATGTCTGAGTCTGAACGCGTATGCATGCATGTGTGCGCGCGCACACACACACACACACACACACACACACACACACCCACCACCACCACCACCACCACCACCACCACCCCGCGACCAAAGAGCTTCCCAGATGGTGAGAATTCCTCTTTTAGCCACCTGCTGCACTAGCTGCGCCAGGGCTCTTCTGGATGAGAGGCAGCCCCCACCTCACGTACTCCCACTCTCCTGGAGTCCTTTGGCTTCATGAGGCCACAATGAATGGCAGGTGTGTGGAAGTCTTAATGAGAGGTTTCCTCTCCAGGATTGCCTATATCCTGCCCACCTTAGCGGCTCCTGTGAGTAACTTTACCTTTGAACTCTTCTTGTATTCAGCCCCTGATCCATGGGATTTGGGGACAATCCCTAGCTGGCAGGAAGCTTTGATCCTTGGGGAGTCCAGAGGAAGTCCTGTGATGTGTGGGATCCCTGGAGTTACAGAGATTGGGGGGGGGAGCTGTAGGAGGGTGGGTTGCTAAGGTAGACCCATTAATTAAGAAGTCTTTGCTTAACACTCAGTTACCTAAGAAAGGAGATCCGGAGCCTGATAACAGGAGCTCAGCACCCCTCAAGGATGGAGTGGTGTTTGCACAAGCATTACTGTTATTTAAGGGCACAGCAGTGCCCAGGGGAAAATTCCTACCCACACCCCAGGAAGAACAGAACTTCCCTTTAAAAAGGTAAAGCTGCCTTTCTTTGAATGGTAGGAGGCTACAGGAAAAAAAATTTTTAATCTCTGGAGTTGGGGTTGGGAATGTAGCTCAGTTGGTAGAGTGCCTAGCATTCATGAAGTCCTGGGTACAGCACATGTCCGTAATCTCAGCACTTGGGTGCTAGAGGCATGAGGATCAGAAATTCAGGGTCATCCTCAGATACACAGCAGTTCAAAGGCCAGCCTGGGGCTCTGTAAGACCCTGTCTAAAAGAGTGGTGGTAGTAGTAATAATAACAATACTGAATAGGTGATAGATTTCTGCATGGATAACCATGTAATAAACACTGAAAACTCTAGAACTTCTGCATGTGGGTCGCTTTAGGCCATCACTTATTCAAGAAAATATAGGAAACTAGTGTTATATTGAAACTACCCTATTTGAGGTAGGTTGGGGGTAAAGGGTTTTGCTAACGCTTCCCAAAGCCATTCCTGATTGCCACCCACTAAATGGCATAGAGAAGCCCTTTCCCCACATAAGGCGTTGTTCCTCCTCCCCCACCCTACCTCCAGAGGACTTCCTGTCTTCCACAGAATCAGTTCTCAGAGTAGAGACTGTGGTGTGTGCCTGCCTCTCCGCTGGGCTGTGGCTGCCAGAGGGGTGGACTGGTTCATTGGCTGATTCACCTTTTTATCACCAGCATACTGCCTGGGCATGATGTAGGACCTTAATGATGATCATTGAGTGAGTGAGTAACCATGAGCCAGTATCTGTGGAGAATCATCCCTTTTCCAAATCATCTCGTTTTCATAGTGCCAGGAAAACGTAGGAACTTCTTCTTCCCGGAAAGATAAGATTCCTCACCCAAAGATAGGTTATGAGATGACAGAAGGGCTAGTGGCCTTGTTAGGGTTAGATTGGCCAGGAGACCATGGTATTGTAGCAGCTCTCCAAGAAGGTCCAGAAGATACTAACTGCATGACAGCATGTTTGTGATCTTGCCTCACAATTCAGACGTACTGGAATGACACTGGAAGAGGATCACTGAAAGTTGTCTGGCCTGATGGTTTTTTTGTTTTGTTTGTTTTGTTTGTTATTTCCCCCTTTCTTCCACAGTTTCTCTCTCTTGGTTTGTCATGGTGTTTGTAGTTTGCTTTTAATGTTGTTCTAAGGAGAGGAAGAGCTAAAATGTGAAATTGTTAGCATGAATTTGACAGCTCATCTTTACTCTGTGCAATGCCAATCTTAAATGCAAATACAAGCGTATTTAACTCATCCATAGAATCAGCAGAATCACAGTTTGTATTCTGCAGCTTGTGTGTACACATGTGTCTCCTCAATGCAAAACAGTAGAACGCTACGCCAATAGAACGCAGCTGTCTTTATCTCGCGTCCTGATACGCGCACCTGCTGCCGAAACTACGCACCTTTGTCTTACTGTTAATTCAGACCGAGAGGAAGAGAACTGTGGGTTGTTCTGTTTCCTTCTGTGTCATTGCTTTTGGTATAAGTGTTTGGCTGGAACAAAGAAGAAAATGAGTAAGAAAGGATGTGATACAGGGTTTGTGGGCCATCTGTCTTTCTTAGAAAGCCATTGCCTTTCTTGCTGAATTGGGGGCAAGTTCTAGTTGGAATGGAAAGCCTGGGACTCTCCACGCTGTCAGTTCCTCCATTTGTGGAGAGGTGACAGACATACTGACCTGGTACTTGGTCCAAGTCTTACTGAGATCGTAAGTCTACCAGCATTCTATGCTCATGGTCACTGTGGGCAACTGCACTAGTGAAGAATGATGCGCACACCATCACACGTCTCCTCTGCTCACACCCATGCTCCGTTATTTCATAGAGTTTCATTTATAGATCACAAATGCAACAATGTTATTGGGAAGTTGAAGATTGCAAAAGGGGGTTATGAAGGCAAGCAGCATGGGACCATGTAGGATGAACTGGCTGGCGTTGTTCCAGTAGATGCTTTTACAATTTGAGGTCTGTGCCAACTGAGAGACTGGCCAGGGATAGTATGTGGGTCTTCAGTTATTCATGAATGTGAAATATCAGTCAGTTTAAGAAGCACTGGGGCAAAATATGGCCTTAACATCAGTAGTACCTGTGAGCTAGAGAGGAGAATGTATTTTAATTTTATAATAGTTAATCCCAACACCAATAAATAAATAAGGGCTAGGGAGATGGCTCAGCAGTTAAAGGTACTTGCTTGCAAAGCCTGTTGGTCTGTGTTTGGTTCCCCAGTACCCACATAAAGCCAGACGCAAAGTGGCACATGCATCTGGAGTTTATTTGCACTGGCAAGACACCCTGGTATGGCCATACTCTCTCTCTCTCTCTCAAATAAATTAAAATATTATAAGTAAGCCAGGCACAGTGCTACATGTCTTTAATCCCAGCACTCAGGAGACAGAGGTAGGAGGCCAGTCTAAGACTACATACTGGATTCCAGGTCAGCCTGGACTACAGCAAGACCCTACCTACCTCAACACCCCCCCAAAATTATATATACATATGTATATACATATATATACACATATATATAATAAAATTACACAATAAGCATTTAAGCTGTGATTCTAGCAGTCACTAACAGGCTACAGGAAGGTAGGAAAGCTTAGCTAGGTGAGGGTTAGGGAGGGAATCACTAAGGAAGTACATTTTAGGCAGATAGTTGTAGGATTTATAGGATGAAGAAGTGAAATAGTGTCCCAGCATAAAGGAATGGCATGCACAAAGGTACTGAGCTGGGAAGGAGCTTTGCTCAGAAAAGGAAAGAAACAAAGTCCATAGAGCCAGAATTCAGACAGCCAGCGCGGGACTATCGTGAGAAAGGCAGGGTGGCCCAGAGCTTTTTGGGGGGAGCCTTTCCCCTGCATTGCTCTTTTGGTCCCCAGCACTCATCCCAGTCACAGTCATCACAAGGTAGAGGGACTCTATTCTCATAGCAAGTCCAACACGTGGTGCATCACGCTGAGGGCCCAGGAATGCCTGAGTGACCCTAGGCCAGGCTATGTCCTTGTCACCCACCATTTCTTATAATGTTCTATTTTGCTTTGCTTTTATTTGTTTAGTTGGTTGGTTGGATTGTGGGTTTGTTTGTTTTGTTTTTTTCTCCTATCACCCAGTCTGGCTTTGAACTCATTATGGAGCTGAGGCTGGCCTTGAATTTGTGATCCATCCTCCTGTTTCTACCTCCCAAAAGCTAGGATTATAGACACGTACCACCATGTCAGGCCATGTTCTATCTTTCTTTATGTGCATGTCTTCTCTTTCCCACCTGCCTAACTTTCAAGGGCAGGCTCTAGATGTTTATTGTTAAGTAGCCTTAAGTAACAAAAATTTTTAAAAATATTTTATTTATTTGAGAGAGAGAGAATGGGCAGGCTCTAGATGTTTATTGTTAAGTAGCCTTAAGTAACAAAAATTTTTAAAAATATTTTATTTATTTGAGAGAGAGAGAGAATGGGCATGCCAGGACCTCTAGCCACTGCAAACAAACTCCAGATTCATGCATCACCTTATGCATCTGGCTGGACGTAGGTACTAGGGAATTGAACCTTGGCCTTAGGCTTTGCAGGCAAACATCTTAACTGCTTAACCATCTCTCCAGCCCCTTTTTTTTTTTCTTTTTGGTTTTTCAAGGTACGGTCTCACTCTACCACAGGCTGATCTGGAATTCACTATGTAGTCTCAGGGTGGCTTCGAACTCATGACAATCCTCCTACCTCTGCCTCCCCAGTGCTGGGATTTAAAGGCTTGTGCCACCACACCCATCTTTTGTTGTTGTTCTTCTTGTTGTTGTTGTTGTTTTGAGGTAGGGTTTCACTCTAGTCCAGGCTGATCTGGAATTCACTATATAGTCTCAGAGTGGCCTTGAACTCAATGCAATCCTACCTCTGCCTTTCAAGTACTGAGATTAAAGGCATATACCACCATACCCGGCCTCCCGGCCCAGAATTAAAAAAATTTTTTTTTTCTTATTTACTTATTTGCAAGAAGAAACAGAGAGGAGGAGGATGCACCAGGGCCTCTTGTCATTGCTAATGAGCTCAAGATGCATGTGCCAGTTTGTGCATTTACCTAGGTACTGGAATCAAACCTGGGTCATTAGGCTGGGATTAAAGGTGTACGCCACCACACCCGGCAACTCAACATTTTTTTTTAATTATTTAAACTTTTTTTTACAAGTTCCATAATTATAGACAATAAACCGTGATAATTCTCTCCCCCTCCCACTTTCCCCCTCTATCATATCTCCTTCCCCTCTCAATTAGCCTTTTGTTTGTTTTTCTTTCTTTTTCTGAGGTAGGGTCTCACTCTAGCCCAGGCTGACCTGTAATTCACTATGTAATCATACAATGGCAATCCTACTACCTCTGCCTCCAGAGTGCTGGGATGAAAGGCGTGCACTACCATACCTGGCTTAGTCTCTCTTTTATTTTGATGTCATCATCTTTTCCTCCTATTATGATGGTCTTGTATAGATAGTACCAGGCACTGTGAGGTCATGGATATCCAGGCCAGTTTGTGTCTGGAGGAGCATGTTGTAAGGAGTCCTACTCTTTCTTTGGCTCTTACATTCTTTCTGCCACCTCTTGTGCAATAGACCCTGAGCCTTGGAAGATGTGATAGAGATATCTCAGTGCTGAAAACTCCTCTGTCACTTCTTTCAGCCCAACAAAAAATTTTAACTAAAGCCAGGCATGGAGGGTCACACCTGTAATCCCAGCACTCAGGGTGAGGGATGGGGATTACGAGTTTGAGATCAACCTATTTCAGAAAAGCAAAGCAGAACAAAATAAAACTTTGCCTAGTCACTAGTTCACTACTTATAGAGGCCTCTTTTTTTCCCATTGCCAAGTTTCAAATGGAAGAAAAATAATAACAAAGTGAGTGGAAGCGGCCTGGAAATGAAATTATGGCAGAAAATTGTAAATAGGGGGACAACCAAAGGCATGGCTGCTAAAGAAATAGCCTCCTGGGGGGCTGGAGAGATGGCTTAGTGGTTAGCACATTTGCCTGCAAAGTCAAAGGACCCAGGTTTGATTCCCCAGTACCCACATTAGCCAGATGCACAACAGGGCACATGGATCTGGAGTTTGTTTGCAGTGGCTACAGGCCCTGGTGCACCCATTCTCTCTCTCTCTCCCTCTTTCTGTGTCAAATAAATAAAAATAAAATATTAAAAAAAAAAGAAAGAAATAGCCCCTTGGGTTCCTCAGGCCAGTTCCTGGTCTGTGCATGTCTGGGAATTTTGGGGAAAATGCTGATGATCCAGTGCTTGGGAGCATCCACGTTGGGCCTGGGCAGTCTTGTCTGTGTTTGTTCTGAGATCTCTGTCATCCTTTGGGACTCAGAGGAAAGGTGTGGGTTCTATAGTAGGACCTAGAAATAAAGGGGAGCAGCAGCCCAAAAGGGTGCAGTGAGGCGTCATGGGAGAGAAACACAAAGGACCTTGGACCAGGGCCACTGTCAGCCCTTTATCCTCTAGTCTGAGAGGACCGTGCATTATCTTAAGGGAGTCTGTGCGTTTCTTCCAAGCGAACACTTGGTCATGGCCTGTCTCTCTTGTACAGGTGCTGAGAGACGTCCTCAAAGATCTCTACCACCTGCTGAAGCACGTGGTGCGTTTGGAACCCGACGACGTGGCCAAGCTCCATGCCCAGCTGGCCCTGGAGGAGCTGGATGAGATCATGAGAAACTTCCTGTTCCCACCACAGAAGCTGGAGAAGAAGATCGTGGTCCTGCCATAGACCTGCTTCAGAAGACATGTCGGGAAGCAAGGAGGGACCAAGCAGTTAGAGCAGTGTCCACACCTCCCAACAGTGGCTCTGCAGCCTCTTTGGTGCTAGCAATACAACAGACCTGGGAGTGACTTTATGCCACTGGTCACTTGGGTCTTCAGGGTGACCCTCCTTAAGGATCCATTGAGCCACCCTGCACCTAGCTCAAAGCTAAAAGGGGGGAAAAAAAAAAGTGATCGAGTTTCTGATTGGTGCATTTTTCACTGTTCTGTGGCATTTGGAGAAGGATGTCACCTGGTGGAAGGATATGCTTACATGACTGATGGAACTTGAGTATCTGATTGCTCTTGTAACTTGAGGAGCTGCCCCCGTGGGTCACATGTCTTGATGTTTCTCATGGTGAGATTACCCATGCTAATGAGGAGTGGGCACCTAGACATCTGGTCTGTGACATGCAGCAAGGGCGAGGGAAGGAAGGGCTTACCGAAACATGCAAAATGGGACAAAATTAGCTCAGTTGGAAGGAACAGGCAGATCTGAATCTGGTCAGCGGGTATTGGGATGAAAAGCTGTGGCACGGAGGGGGCTTTCGGGTAAGCCCTGTGTATCCTTTGGGGCCATTTTCTTTGGCTCCGCTTGCTTGGAGCTGCCTTGATTATCAGGAGAAAGAGCCGTGGCACCTCAGACTCTGTCCTGCGTTCACTCCTCTGCAGTTTTAAAAGGATGAATGAATGCTGACACAATGGAGTGCTACTCAAGGCAGGCGGAAAGTGTGTTCCACACAAGTGGCCTGATGCCAGCCTATTAAAACAATTTCAGATACAGCACTGTGGTCTCCACTTTATTTACATATTTTGGGCACTGTTTGAATTGCAGCTAAAAGAGACAGAAGAAATTGGCTGGTTGCTTCAGATAAGTCCTCCCTACGGTCTTGCCTTTATAAGGCTAATTCAGCATTCTTTGGGCTTTTTGTTGTTTTCGTTGTTTGTTTGTTTTTTGCTTGTGTGTCTGTGCGTGGTGTGCATTTTCATATGCTTGTGCGTATATGGGTACAAGTGTGTGGCGGGCAGAGGTCAACATCAGATGTCTTTCTCAGTTGATCTCCATCTTATTCTTCCAGACAAGGTCTCTTGTTGAACCTCTTACTGATTCAGCCAGACCAGCTAGCCAGTAAGCCCCAGGGATTCCCTGCATCCACTGCCCCATTGCTGGGGTAATATAATAGGTGCATGTTACCACAGCCACATTGTACATGAGTATCCAGACTCAAGTCCTCAGGCTTTGATCCACTGAACTATCTTCTCCGACCACCTCCCCCCCACCTTTAATACAGATTTTTTTTCTTTTTTTGTTTTTTTGAGGTAGGGTCTCACTCTAGCCCAAGCTGACCTGGAATTCACTACGTAGTTTCAGGATAACCTTGAACTCATAACAATCCTCCTACCTCTGCCTCCCAAGTGCTGGTATTAAAGGCATGCACCACTACACCCAACTATGACATTTTATTTTATTTTACTCTATTTTTTTAATTATTTGCAAGGAGGGAGAAAGAGAAAACAGGCACACCAGGGCCTCCAGCTGCTACAAATAAACTCTAGATGTATGTGCTACTTTCTGCATCTGGCTCTACATGGGTACTGCAGAATTGAACCTTAACCATGAGCCATCTCTCCAGCCCCTATAGAATACTTTTAAAACATGACTAAATTATTAAAATTTTTGCAGAGCTGGAGATATGGCTTAGCAGTGTAGGCATTTGTCTGCAAAGTCAAAGGACCCAGGTTCAATTCCCCAGGACCCACGTTAGCCAGATGCACAAGGGGCGCACATGCCTGGAGTTCGTTTGCAGTGGCTAGAGGCCCTGGTGCACTGGTTCATTCTCTCTCTCCCTCCCTCCCTCCCTCCCTCTACCAAATAAATAAATAAAAACAAAATTAAAAAAAATAGACAAGCCGGGCGTGGTGGCACATGCCTTTAATCCCAGCACTTGGTAGGCAGAGGTAGTAGGATCGCCATGAGTTTGAGGACACCCTGAGAATACAGAGTGAATTCCAGGTCAGCCTGGACAGGAGTGAGACCCTTCCTCGAAAAAACAAACAAAAAAAGACAAATTATAAATTAGTAAATAATTTTTCCAGGAGTGATGGTTCATCTCCCCTTTCAGGAGGCTGAAGTAGCAGAATTACAGTCAGTTCAAGGGATACATAGCAAATTCCAGGGCAGCCTTTACTACAGTATAAGACCCTGTCTTAAAAAGCCAATATAGGGCTTGAGAGCTGGCTTAGCAGTTAAGGCACTTGCCTGTGAAGCCTAAGGACCCAGGTTTCATTACCCAGGTCCCACATAAGTCATATACACAAGGTGGCATATGTGCCTGGAGTTCATTTGCAGTGGCTAGAGGCCTATCATGCCCATTCTCTCTATATCTGCCTCTTTCTCTCTCTCAAATAAATTAATAAGGGGAGAAAGAAAAGAAGGAAGAAAAAGCCAAAGTAGCCAGGTGTGTTGGTGAATGTCTTTCTTTATTCCTAGCACCTGGGAGGCAGAGGTAGGAAGATCACCATGAATTCAAGGCCAGTGTGAGACAAGAGCAAAACCCTACCTCAATAAATAAATACATAGGGCCGGAGAGATGTCTTAGCAGTTAAGGCATTTGCCTGCAAAGCCAAAGGATTCCAGTCCAATTCCCCAGGACCCACATAAGCCAGATGTACAAGGGGACACATGGATCTGGAGTTTGTTTGCAGTGGCTGGAGGCCCTGGCCTGCCCATTCTATCTCTCTCTAATAAATAAATACATTTTAAACAAATACATACATAAAACCAATGTAGTGGGTTGAAAAGATGGCTCAGAGGTTAAAGGCACTTGCTTGCAAAGTCTGATGGCTCAGGTCTAATTCCCCAGTACCCATGTAAAGCCAGATGCAAAATTGGCACAAGCATCTGGAGTTTGTTTGCAGTGGTAAGAAGTCCTAGAGTGCTTATATTCTCATTCTCTCTCCTCCTCCCTCTCTCCTCTCTTTCTCTTTTTCCCCCTTGCAAATAAATAAATGCTTTGGTTTTAGTTTTGCTTTTTCAAGGTAGGGTCTTGCTCTAGTCCAGGCTGACCTGGAATTCAGTCTCAGGGTGGCCTTGAACTCATGGAAATCCTTTACCTCTGCCTCCCAAATGCTGGGATTAAAAGCATGCACCACCACACCTGGCTTAAATAAAGACTTAAAAAACAGAAAAAGAGGGGCTGGTCAAGGCCCTTAGTTTCCCACTAGGAATAGATGGTAAGACCCTATTGCTGAAGACTCCATATGCTTGGGCTACAAGGCCACTGAGAAATCTTGCTGGATCTGAACTGATAACCTCCTCCATGTAGACCAGCTGACAGAAAGCTAGAAGAAGCCATTCTGCATGCAGTTCAATGGGAGAAAAAGAAATCACCAGGGAAGATACTCATCAGTGGACACTGCAAGCCTTATAATTGGCCAGCCAGGCCAAATGAGCCAACAGGTGCAATAGTGGCACCTCTGTTATGGCGAAAACCAACTGCCCTCTAATTGAACTGGAGGCCTGCTCCATGGGAGGGAATACATCCCTGATACTGAAAACTTAAAACAGGGGTAGTCATGAGCCCTAGGGGTGTAACGTCTGCTGTTGTCTGGCCAAATGTATATACTATGCTTATCAAACTGCCCAGTAAGTACTTCTCTTAATGTTCATACCCTTATATTAAAGCTACTCTCACTTTTGGTAGAGAATCTTTTGTTTTCAGATGGCAGTGACTTGGGACAACTCAGAAGGTATCATGGTGATGGAAAGAAATGACCACAGTGCTCAGTACTGCAATATCTCTATCACACCTTCCAAGTCTCAGGGTCTAATGTGGAAGAGGTGGCAGAAAGAATGTAAGAGCCAAAGGAAGGGTAGGACTACTTACAACGTGCTCCCTCCAGACACAAAATGTCCTGGATATCCATGGCCTCACAGTGCCTGACACTACCTGCATAAGACCATCATAAGAGGAGGAAAAGACCAAGACATCAAAAGTAAAAGAGAGATTGATTGAGATGGGGTGGGGTATGATGGAGAGTGGAGTTTCAAAGGGGTAAGTGGGGGGAGGGTATTACCATGGAGTATTTTTTATAATCATGGAAGTTGTTAATAAAAAACTAAAATATTTTTTAAAAAGCTAAAAAAAAAAAAAAAAAAGGAGGGGCTGGAGAGATGGTTTAGTGGTTACGGTGCTTGCCTGAAAAGCCTAAGGAACCATATTTGATTCCCCAGTACTCAAATCAGCCGGATGCCTAAGGTGGTGCATGCATCTGGAGTTCCTTTGCAGTGGCTAAAGGGCCTGGTGTACCCATTCTCTTCCTCTCTCTCTCTCTCTCTCTCTCTCTGCCTCATCCTATCTTGCCCCCTCAAATAAATTAAAAATAAAATTTACGTGCAAACTTAAATTTTAAAAGGTACAGAACTCTGGTGGCACAGGCTGTAATCCCAGATCCTCAGGAAGCTGAGACAGAAGGATGGCTCAGGGCCTTCCTGGGCTACAGAGTGAGTTTAAGATCAGTCAGTGACAGGCTGGAGAGATAGCTCAGTGGTTAAGGCACGAGGACTAAAGACCCAAGTTGAATTCCCCGGTACCCACGTAAGCCAAATGCACGAGTAAAAAGAACCAGGAGTGGTGGCACACCTTTAATCCCAGCACTGGGGAGGCAGAGGTAGGAGTTATCACTATGAGTTCGAGGCCAGCCTGAGACTACATAGTGAATTCCAGATCAGTCGAGTGCTGGAGCAAGATTCTACCTCAAAACAACAACAAAACAAAAAAGATGGAAAAGGTCTGAGAGCTGAGGACATAGCTCAGTGGTAGAGCGCTTCTTAACATGTGCAAGGCCTTAGGTTCAATCCTAGTACTGGGATGGGGGAAAAGACATATAACTCTAAGAGCCTGAGACTCATGCTAGGAACTGAGTGACCCTTCTCTGCATGATGAAACCATGAAGTGCTCTTACCTCCTCCTCCTGCCCCTGCCCTCCTCTAAAGGGTACCATTTCTTCACTTTTAACCCCGTCTCTTGCCTAGTCCCTTGTCATCTGGACTCTCCTGTGACACCCACTTGGGCTTTTGCTTGGCCTCCTCCTCCCTGTTCTTTTTCCTTCCTCTGTTCCCTCTCATCTTAAATGTATGTGCATGTGATGTGTGTGGCATGGGTGTGGAGGTCAGAGCACAAGATTGGGGTGTTAGTCCTCTCTTTCTACCCTTTTTCTACAGGGTCTCTCTTGTTTGCTGCTGGGAAGGTCAGAGTAGCTCCCCCACAAACTACAGGATCGTCCTGATGCTGCCTCCCATTGTTGTAGGTGCCTTGGGATGACAGACGTGTGAGCCACCTTTGGATCTAGCTTTAGGTGGGTATTGTATCTAAACAGTTCTGGTCAGCAGGCTTTTGGAACAGAGCGCCTTTAACCATGGAGACATCTCCCAAGCCCCCACCCCACTTTTTCTCCCCCCTTTGCTCTGTCTCTTTAAATTTATATGAGTATATGATGTCTATAAGGGCACACATGGGCTACAGCGTGCACGTGGAGGTAAGCATACAGCGTTTCTCACTCTCACCCAGGCTAACCTGGCACTCACTTTAACCCAGTTTTAGCCTTGAATTCCACCTCCCAAGGGCTGGGAGTACAGGAATGATGCCAGATCTCTCTCTTTCCCTTCCTGGGTCTCTTTCTCCTCATCTCTGGCCCACTGTCCACACCCCTTGGCCTAGAGCCAGTAGCACAATGTCAGGAGACATTCAGGGCCCAAGGCAGTGACTGCACCAAGCCCAGAAATCACATTGCTTGTTCAAGTGAGACTTCCTGAACATTCCAAAGGGTTTCCCTTTTGTGCTTGGTTTTTCTTCCTTCTTGGCACAGCATGCCCTCCTACAAGTCCTTAGTTATCAGAAATCTCTTAGTAAAAAAAAAAAAAAAAATCTTAGTGTTCACTCCGCTCCTTATCGTCCCACCACACGCCGGTTTGCAAGTTTCCTAATCTCCTTCTTGCTTCATTTGTTTGTCCTCCTCTCTCCTCATTCCTTTTCTCTCCTCCGGCTCTGTCCCGCATTCACGTGGAAAAGCCAGGGAACAGAAAGCAAATCACAGCCACCCAGGACCACTGGTCGAAAACCTACCATGTGCCGGGTTCTACCCCAAGGCACTGAGAACAAGAGAGACAGCCCTTACCCTCAGGGGAGCTTCTGCCAGAGAAGGAGGCAGAGAGTAGGCAAGATAAATGACGCAGGTTCGATGTAAAGTAGTGAAAAAAAAAAAGAGCTGGGGCTGCTTTCTCTGTCTGTCACCTTCAAATAAATAAAAATATACAAAAAAAATTAAAAAGGGCTGGAGAGATGGCTTAGTGGTTAAGAGATTGCCTGTGAAGCCTAAGGACCCCCGTTCAAGGCTCGATTCCCCAGGAACCACGTTAGCCAGATGCACAAGGGGGCGCACACGTCTGGAGTTCATATGCAGTGGCTGGAGACCCTAGTGCGCCCATTCTCTCTCTCTTTCTCTGTCTCTTTCTCTGCCTCTTGCTCTGTCACTTTCAAATAAATAAATAAAAATAAACAAAAAAAAAAAAGCTGGGGCTAGAGAAATGGCTTAGTGGTTAAGGTGCTTCCCTACAAAGCCCAAGGACCTAGGTTCGCTTCCCCAGGACCCACATAAAGCCACATGCACAAGGTGGCACGTACATCTGCAATTAATTTGTAGTAGCTGAAGGCTCTGGAGTGCCCATTCTCTATCTGCCCCCACCCTGCCTCTCTCTCTCTCCCAAATAAATAAAATAAGAGCTGGGAGAGGTGGTGCATGTCTTTAATCCCAGCACTCGGGAGGCACAGGTAGGAGGATCTCTTTGAGTTCATGGCCACCCTGAGACTACATAGTGAATTCCAGGTCAGCCTGGGCTAGAGGGAGACCCTACCTTGAAAAACAAAAACAAAAACCTGTAAGAACAATAAAGTTTAAAGTCCAGGCGAGGTGGAAGCTATGAGAGGAGGAAAGTTATCTGTAGGTGGTCTTGCTGAGAAGTTGTTAACTATCTGAAGGTGGGAAGGAGGTGAAGGAGACCATGAAGGTATCTGGAAAGAGCATTCCAGATAAAGGGAATAGCACCAGGTACAAGGTGAGCAATGGTCCAGTAGGTTCAAGAAAAAGAGCCAGGGTGCAGGCTGGCTTGGGAAGAATGAAAGGGAAGAGGAGTGATGGAGGAAGTGAGGGTGATGTTCACTGAGCAAGGAACTGATGTACCTGCAATCACCTCAATTTGTTTCTGGAACGTGCTTGGAGGGTACTATAGTAAGTGCTGTGAAATGGGAAATAAATATAACCATACCTTGTCTCCACCCCTCTCCCCATCAAAAGAAAGCAGGGAAACAAGCAAAGCAGGTAGCAAGCCAATCCCTCTCTATCCACCCCCACCAACTGGGCTTCAGATGTGCCCATTCTCTCACGCTTACAAGAAAGGACAGCAATTGCGTGAATGTGCCCCCGGGCCCACCCGCCTGCCTCGTCCTGTCCCTTTCTTTCAGGGAGTGCTTGGATAAAGTGGTTAGGTCACCTGCCTGAGACTCTAACTAGGCATTGGGAAGGATGGCTGTAACCTGGGGGAGTTGATTGTTGATCATGGGTTCCTGGGAATAAACTGGGGTGGGGAGATGGGCCACCTGACATGTGTAAAACCAGAGGCTTTTCCAGGTTCCCCACAGAAATGCAGACTCTCAGCTGGAATTTCTATGGCACCAGAGAGTAGAAAGCACAGCTGGAATGCCCGATGGGTGGTGAGAGCTGCCCACTCGCCCTGACCATGAGTGGCTCCCGTCCCCCCAGCAGCAGGCTCGGGCGGGCGGGCGGGCCGCAGTCACACGCACCCCGCACCACACCGCCTCACTGCAGTGGGCAGCACCTCTGACTGCGTGCACCGCTCTGCGCCAAAGGCAGCTTCCGGGGGGCTGGGACGGTGTCCACCTGCCTCTTCCCTGCTGGCCAGCTCAGGCCGTGCTCTTGTGCACGTGCTGCCAAGGGAAGAGACAAGACGGACCCCGATGTCCACCCTGGAACTGGAAGGTGCTCTCTGCCCGCTTAGTGTTTGAGTCTGACCCTCCCACAGCTCGTCTTACTGCCTCCGTAGCTCTGTGCTCCTTAGTTTTCATTCCTCTCCCCCAGAGCTCATCTGTTTCTTGTGGAACAGGGAGGCTGGGAGTGGACCCCAGGAATCCTGAGTTCCAACCATGACCCTGTATACTACCTTGGAAGGCCCCTCATGAGATACTCCAGACACATGGGCCACTTTCTGCGTCTGGTTCTACCTGATTCGTGCAGAATCAAACCCAGGCTATCAGGCTTTGTAAGCAAGTGCCTCTAACTGCTGAGCCATCTTTCCAGCCCTGTTTGTTTTGAGACAGAGTGTTATATATACCAGGCTGGTCTTGAACTCACTATATAGCCGAAGGTGACTTTGAACATCTCATCTTCCTCCCTCTGCCTCATTAGTGCTGGGATTACAGACATATGCCATTATGCCCAGCTGGTATAGGTGGTATTGTTATCCTTGTTTTTTTTTAAATATTTTATTTTTATTATTTATTTGGCAAAGAGGAAGAGAGAGAGAGAGAATTGGAACACCAGGGCCTTCAGCTACTGCAAGCGAACTCCAGATGCATGCGCCCCCTTGTGCATCTGGTTAACGTGGGTCCTGGGGAATGGAACCTGGGTCCTTTGGCTTTGCAGTCAAACTCCTTAACTGCTAAGCCATCCCTCCAGCCCTCTTATCCTTGTTTTACAGATGGGAAAACGAAAGCATACAATAAACTAATGACTTGTTTGGGTTATGCAGCTAGAAAGAAGCCCAACAAATATTTGGACCCAGGCAGTCTGACACCAAAGGCTCAACTTATAACCACCGAGCTGTCCTGCTATTAGTCAATTCTCTAGTCCCAAACTGTGAGCATGTGTTCTTGTTGTGATATAAAAGAAAGCAGGGCTGGAGAGATGGCTTAGCGGTTAAGCGCTTGCCTGTGAAGCCTAAGAACCCCGGTTCAAGGCTCGGTTCCCCAGGTCCCACGTTAGCCAGATGCACAAGGGGGCGCACGCGTCTGGAGTTCGTTTGCAGAGGCTAGAAGCCCTGGCGCGCCCATTCTCTCTCTCTCCCTCTATCTGTCTTTCTCTCTGTGTCTGTCGCTCTCAAATAAATAAATAAAAAATTTAAAAAAAAATTTATTTAAAAAAAAGAAAGCAGTCCCCTGCTTGTTATAATTGACTGGCTCTGTCAAGGTAAGCCACACCCCGAATTCCTTCAAAATAATATTCTCTTCCATCCCAACCCAACCTCAGACACCAGAACTTGATATCCATCTTGTGTCTGGCCCTGTAGTTTTCACAGAGGCTGGAGTCCAGATTGGCTAAAGTTCCCAGCCCACTCCATGTAAACTTTTGTATCTTATTCTTTTATTGATTTATAGATTGATTTTGGTTTTTGGAGGTAGTGTCTCACTTTAGTCCAGGCTGGCCTTGGACTCATGGTGATCCTCCTACCACAGCTTCCTGAAAGCTGAGATTAAAGGTGTGAGCCAACACCCCCAGCTGGCTTTTATTCTTTCATGGCAAATTTAGGTAAGTAGGCATCCATAACTGCCTATGTCACAAATATGCAACATAGGAAATGTAGCAAGTCTTCCCATGAACTAAAACCTGAAATCTCCCTCTGTGAAAGATTTTTTTTTATTTTTTTTTTCTGTTTTATTTATTTATTTGAGAGGGACAGTCAGACAGAGAATGAGGCTGATAGAGAGAATGGGCGCGCCAGGACCTCCAGCCACTGCAAACGAACTCCAGACACGTGCGCCCCCTTGTGCATCTGGCTAATGTGGGTCCTGGGGAATCAAGCCTCGAATCAGGGTCCTTAGGCTTCACAGGCAAGCGCTTAACCACTAAGTCATCTCTCCAGCCCTGTGAAAGTTTTTTAATTCTTTCATCTTCAGTATTCAGATTTCAATGGATGTGGTGGCACATGTCTTTAATCCCAACACTTGGGAGGCAGAGGTAGGAGGACTGCCATGAGTTTGAGGCCAGCCTGAGACTACATAGTGAATTCCGGGTCAGTCTGAGCTAGAATGAGCCCCTACCTCAAAAAAACAAAACAAAAAGCCGGGCGTGGTGGCGCACACCTTTAATCCCAGCACTCGGAGGCAGAGGTAGGAACATTGCCATGAGTTCGAGGCCACCCTGAGACTACATAGTGAATTCCAGGAGAGCCTGAGCTAGAGTGAAACCCTATCTCAAAAAAAAAAAAAAAAGAAGGCAGTTTTCAGATTCTACTTTCAGAATGACAAAAGATCATTTTAGTTTTTTCAGTATATATGCACATTTTTTTTTAGTTTTTGTTCTTTGAGGTTGGGTCTCATTCTAGCCCAGGCTTTCCTGCAATTTACTATACAGTCCCAGGCTGGCCTCCAACTCATAGCGATCCTCCTATCTCTGCCTCCCGAGTGCTAGGATTAAAGGCGTGTGCCACCACACCTGACTTCAATATTTTTTTGAATTGCTATTTCTATTATTTGAAAGAGAGAGGCAGATAGAGGGAGAAAAAGAGAGAGCGAGAGAGTGGACACACCAGGGCCTCCAGCCACTGCAAATGAATTCCAGATGCATGTGCCACCTTGTGCATCTGGCTTTATGTGAATCCTGGGGAATCGAACCTGGGTCCTGTGGCTTCACAGGCAAGTACCTTAACCACTAAGCCATTTCCCCAGCCCAGGCTTTGAACTCTTGTCCTCTTTCCTCCACCTTCCAAGTGCTAGGATTCCCAGCATGTGCCACCAAGCCCAGCTGCAGAGAGGTGAATCCTTACACATAGAAATCCAAAGAGCAGGGCTGGAGAAAAGGCTTAGCAATTAAAGCATTTGCCTGTGAAGCCAAAGGACCTCGGTTCGATTTCCCAGGACCCACGTAAGCCAGATGCACAAGGGACACATGCATCTGGAATTCATTTGCAGTGGCTAGAGGCCCTGGCATGCCTATTCTCTCTCTCTCTCTCTCTCTCTCTCTCTCTCTCTCTCTGTCTCTGATTGCAAATAAATAAATAAAATTTAAAAAAACTAAAACAAGTAAAAGAAATCCAAAGAGCACAAGAGGAGGTCCAAAGCAGGACTAGAAACACCACTTCCCAGTTGCAAGCTGGCCAGCTTGACGTGAGCTGTGGGGAGACTGAGGCAGTATTTAAGGAGAGTGGGTTTGCAGGGTGGCGGTGGAGTCATGTGAGCATCTCTGTCAGGGACTGGAGAAGCTGCTGGGCCTTTGAGTGGTTTATGGAATGATCTAAGGCTTCATCTTCACTGTCTACCTTAAGAGCTGAAGCCAACTCAGAACAGTGCCCGGGTGGGGCTTTTCGGAGGTGCAGCCTAAGTCAACACACGCACAGGCAGCCACCTGGTGCTCGAGAACAAAGCGGCCTGCCCTACACTTCCAGAGCCTTTGGGGAGAGCTCCCCACCACCCATACACACCCTTTATTGGACCACACACTACTTTCAAAACTTCAAAACTCACAGCCACCTAGGAGTCTTAGAGAAAGTCCAACCTGACCCAGGTGCGGTGGCCCAGGCATATAACATCAACACTTATGAGGCAGAGGCAAGAAGATCAGACAGCAGGCAGGAAGGAACGTCATTCTTGGCTGATGGGAGAAAGAGAGAGAGAGAGAGATGGTGCTGATGCTTCAAAGAACTGAAGTGGGATGGGAAACTCCCCCTCGTCCCCCACACACACCAGAAGGTCTTGTTCAGAGATCTCAGAGGACAAGGTCATCGCATCAGACATGTAGGCACTTGGTACTGGCCAGGGCTGGGTGTCATGGGGATTCCATTAAGCATAAGAGAGCAGCCAGGCCACCCATAAAACTTCCAGAGACCATCCTTCCCCGTCCTCTGGGTCAGATCATACCACAGTGCACAGGTTCAATGAGTTAAACTACACAAGCTGATACAACGTGTTTGGATAGGTCTGGCCTTCCTCTGGCACAGGCTGACTATATTCCCCCCCTCCCATTCTAGGATAAAGCAGGCAGCACATTTACCAATAATAATAATTTTTTAAAATCAGCAAAAGGGCTGGAGAGATGGCTTAGTGGTTAAGGCACTTGCCTGCAAAGCCAAAGGATCCTGGTTCAATTCCCAAGTACCCATGAAAGCCAGCCAGATGCACAAGGGAGTGCACGCATCTGGAGTTCATTTGCAGTGGCTAGAGGCTCTGGTGCGCCCATATTCTCTCTCTCTCAAATAAATAAAATATTTTTAAAAATCAATGAAAGACCACTCTAGGTATGTCAGAGAGATGTAAGGCTGGCCTTGCCTATCAGTCCTGCTCTCCTCCGTGTTTCTCCTTGGCTTTTGTTTCTGATTCCCAGTTCAAATTCACACCCTTTGTCCTTTAACTTCCTTCTGGCTGGATAACTCATTTGCTCATTGTTTTTATGGTCAGTTAATTTGAACAGATACCTGAGTCACGACAGGTGGTGCCAGAGAGCACTGGGGCACCCCTCTCCAACATGCCCTAGCCCTCACGCCAGGCTGGCTCTTCGCAGGCCTCCTGCTGAGGGAAATGTGCTTGTGGACCTCAGCGGAGGAGAACGCGTGGGATGTGCCCTCGGCTCTGGATGCACATTAGAGACACCTGGGAAGTGTAAAGTCGTCTAGCCTGGTGCCCACCCCTCATGATTCCGAGAAAATTGATCTGGGATAGATTCCAGGCATTCATGTTTTTTAAAAGTCCCTCAGATTTTAAAAGTCTAATGGAGGGTTGGAGACATGACTCAGTGGTTACGGGGCTTGCCTGCAAAGTTTAATGACCTGGGTGGGTTCAATACCCCAGTACCCACATAAAGCCAGATGCACAAGGTGGCACATGCATCTGAAGTTCATTTGCAGTGGCTAGAGGCACTGATGCACCCTTTCTCTTTCAAATAAATAAGAATATAAAAAACTGTACCACATAAAAGTATCATGTGTAATATTAGTGTATATATGCATATGTTTGTTGGAGAAGGTGTCTAAGCCCCCAAATCTACTATATCAGGATATATTTAGGGGAGTGCCACTGAGCCACTGATGGAGACTTCCCCTCACTCAGCTCTTCTCTAAATGCTTTTATGGATGGTTCAACTTTGGACCTCTTCGCTGATAGTGACAAATAATGCTTTATACAAGAAAGAGGGCAGGGGCTGGGCATGGTGGCACACGCCTTAAATCCCAGCAGAGGTAGGAAGATCACTTTGAGTTCAAGGTCACCCTGAGACTACATAGTGAATTCCAGGTCAGCTTGGGCTAGAGTGAAACCCTACCTCAAAAAAAAAAAAAAAAAAAAAAGGTAGGGGAGACTGGAGAAATGGCTTAGCAGTTAAGACATTTGCTTGCAAAGCCTAAGGACCCGGGTTTGAGTCCCCAGGACCCATGTAAGCCAGATGCACAAGGTAGCACATGTCTCAGGAGTTTGTGTGCGGTGGCTAGAGGCCCTGGCACACCCATTTTCTTTTTCTCTCTATCTGTCTCTTTCTCTCCATAAATAATAAATAAAATATTTTGAAAAAGAAAAAGAAAAAGAAAGAAAGAGGGCAGGAAGCAGAAGTGCCAGCACATTGAAGAATGTGGTTGATAAACTGGAGCTGGAGCTCCATCTCAGGAGCAGAGCCCATGCCTAGCCTGTGCAAGGACCTGGGTGCCATCTCCAATACTGCCAAAAAGAAAAAGAAAGCCAAGGGCTGGAGAGATGGCTTAGCAGTTAAGGTGCTTACTTGTGAAGTCTAAGATCCCAGGTTCAATTCCCCACTACTCACGTAAGCCAGATGCACAAGGTTGTGCATGGATCTGGAGTTTGTTTGCAGTGTCTAGAGGCCCTGGTGTGCCCATGCCTGCTTTCTTTCTCTCCCTCTCCCCCCCCCCTCTCTCTCTCTCAAATAAATAAGTAAAATATTTAAAAAAGAAAAAGAAGCCAAGCGTGGTGGCACACACCTTTAATGCCAGCACTGGGGAGGCAGAGGTAGGAGGATTGCTGTGAATTAAAGGCCAGCCTGAGACTACACAGTGAATTCCAGGTCAGCCTGGGCTAGAGCAAAACCATACCTAGAAAAACAAAAACAAAAAGAAAGAAAAGAAAAAGAGCCAAGCATGGTGACACGTGCCTTTAATCCTAGCACTCAAGAGGCAGAGGTAGAAGGATCACCATGAGTTCAAGGCCACCCTGAGACTACAAAGTGAATTCCAGGTCAGCCTGGGCTTGAGTGAGACCCTACCTCTTAAGATAGCATCAAATAATAATATGTCAAATCTGATCTTAACATCTAGGGAAACTTTCTTGCCTTTTGACTTGTTTTATTTTATTTTGCTTTATTTATTTATTTGCAAGCAAAGAGAGAGGAGGAAGTTTGGGAGGGAGAGAGGGAAGAATGAAAATGGTTGCACCAGAGTTTCTTGCTACTACAAACAAACTCCAGATACTTGTACCACTTTGTGCTTCTGACTTTATGTGGGTTCTGGGAAATTTTACCCAGGCCATCAAGCTTTACAAGCAAGTGCCTTTAACTGAGCCATCTCCCCAGTCCAGATTTTTTTTTTTTTTTTTTCCTGAGGTAGGGTCTCACTCTACCGCTCAGACTGACCTAGAATTCACTATGTAGTCTCAGTGTGGCCTCAAACTCACAGCGATCCTCCTACCTCTGTCTCCTGAGTGCTGTGTATACACTTTCCTTTCCACTTTGAATTATGTACTGACTAGTATTGCAGCTTAAGCTGCTTTGAAGAGAGAAAACCCTGTTTACTTAGAGGACGGAATATAATAGTTGCATGACCTGCTACTGTTTGGAAGCCATTTTATAGTTTGTTTATGTTTTGATTTTTGGAGATAGGGTCTTACTATGTGGCCAAGTCTGATCTTGCATTCCTGGGATCAAGTGATCCTCCTGCCTCAGTTCTCCAAGAAGCTGGGACTGCATGTGCATGGTGCCACGCAGCCCAGCTTTGGAAGCCATTTTAAATTCACCTTTATTTGCTTCAAAAGATCTTTTATGAACCAAGTGTGGTGGCTCAAGCTTGCAGCCCCAGCATTCAAGAGGCAGAGGTAGAATAGTGGTGAAATCAAGGCCAACCTGGGTTACAGAGGGAGGACTTGAGAGAGACCCTATCTCAAAACACACACACACACACACACACACACACACACACACTTAAGTTCAAGTGTGGTGGCTTACACCTATCATTCTAACACTTAGTAGGCTGAGGCAGGAGGATCACTGTGAGTTTGAGGCTAGGATACCTAGCAAGTTCAGTCCAGCCTGAGCTACAGGCTGCATAGAACCTGTCTCAAAGAAGACAGAGAGAAGGAAGAAAGGAAGGGGAAAAGGGCAGGTGGGTGGGTTTGGTGCCTCACACCTTTAATCCAGCATTTTAATTCCAGGTCAGCCTGGGCTATAGTGAGACTGTACTTATTTCTATTTTTTTTTTAATTTATTTGAGAGAGAGAGAGAGAGAGAGAGAGCAAGCAAGAAAGAGACAGAGAATGGATGTTCTAGGGCCTCCAGCCACTGCAAATGAACTCCAGACACATGGGCTACCTTGTGCATCTAGCTTACATGGGTTCTGGGGAATAAAACTTGGGTATTTAGGCTTTGCAGACAAGTGCCTTAACCGTTATGCCATCTGTCTAGCCATCCCTACAGTGAGGATCTGCTGAGAAAGAGAGAGAAAAGAAAGAAAGAGAGAAGAAAGAAAAAGGTGGAGAGAAGGAGGGAGGAAAAGAAAAGAGCATAAGGGCTGGAAAGATGGCTAAGCAGTTAAAGACACTTGCTTGCTAAGCCTGGCAGCCCGGTTTCGAGTCCCAGTACTCACATAAAGCAAGACGCACAAAGTGGCACATGCAATGGAGTTCATTTGCTGTGGCTGGAGACTCTGACACACCTATATACACACACTCTCTCCCTTTTTGTCTGTGTATCTCTCAAATAAATAAATAATTCACTATGTAGTCTCAGGGTGGCCTCAAACTCACGGCCATCCTCCTACCTCTGCCTCCCAAGTGCTGGGATTAAAGGTATGCACCATAAAAAATACTTCTTTAAAAAAAAAAGAGTATATGGGCTGGAGAAATGGCTTAGCGGTTAAGCGCTTGCCTGTGAAGCCTAAGGACCCCGGTTCGAGGCTCGGTTCCCCAGGTCCCACGTTAGCCAGATGCACAAGGGGGTGCACGCGTCTGGAGTTCGTTTGCAGAGGCTGGAAGCCCTGGCACGCCCATTCTCTCTCTCTCCCTCTATCTGTCTTTTTCTCTGTGTCTGTCGCTCTCAAATAAATAAATAAATAAATTAAAAAAAAAAAAAGGAGTATAGAAGCCAGGTGTGGTAGCACATGCCTGTAATCCCAGCACTCGGGAGGTAGAGGTAGGAGGGCCACCATGAGTTTGAGGCCACCCTGAGACTACATAGTGAATTCCATGTCAGCCTGGGCTAGAGTGAGACCCTCTCTCATAAAACCAAAAAGAAAGAGCATGGGGCTAAAGAGATGGCTTAGCAGGCTTGCCTGCAAAGCCAAAGGAACCAGGTTTGATTCCCCAGGACTCATATAAGCCAGATGCACAAGGTGATACATGCAGTCTGGAGTTCATTTGCAGAGGCTAAAGGCCCTGGCATGCCCATTCTTTCTCTCTCTCTCTCTCTCTCTCTCTGCCTCTTTCTCTCTCTGTCACTTTCAAATGACTTAATTAATAATAAACAGAAGAAAGAGCACTAACACAGATTCTTGGGGTGGTCAGCCCTGATGGAAGTTGAGTGCTGCTGATCCTGGAGAGGTTGCAGGTAGCCTCGGTAGCTTGGCTTCTCTCCCCCGCTCACATTTTTTTTTTTAATGTGGAATGCTTCATGAACTTGCATGTCCTCTTTGCACAGGGGCCATGCTAACCTTCTCTGTACTGTCCCAGTTTTTGTGTGTGTGCTGCCAAAGCACACACTCCACTCACTTTTGCTTTGCAGAAATTGTGGGTTGTGCACTGGCAGGAAGCTTGCGGTCAAAGGGTGAGCTGGAATTCCCTCCGTTCTGTCCCCTGCACAGGTCATTCACTAGGAGGCCAGCAGGGTGGAACAGTTCCCTTGAGAGAGAGAGAGAGAGAGATAGATAGATAGATAGATAGATAGATAGATAGATAGATAGATAGATTTTTTTTTTCGGTGCTGAGGACCGAACCCGGGGCCTTGCGTTTTCTAGGCAAGCGCTCATCCACTGAGCTAAATCCCCAACCCCAGCAGAGTGGAACAGTAGCCATGGGGAAAGTACACGATTAGCTACAAACATGTGTCCAGCTTCAAGCACTTGATGGCAGAGTGGGTCAGTGGCAAGGTATTTAGCATTTTCACTGTGTTTGGATTTGAAATTAGTTGAAAAGTGAAATATTGTTGTTGTTGTTGTTGCTTTTGTTTGTTTTTGTGAGGTAGGAACTAGGCTCAGGCTGACATGGAATTCACTATGTAGTCACTATGTAGTCTCAGGGTGGCCTTGAACTCACGGTGATCCTCCTACCTCTGCCTCCCGAGTGATGGGATTAAAGGCATGTGCCACCATGAGTCTCAGTCTTTTCAAAGCAGCTGGGATCCATTAATTGACACAGTTGGAAGTTCTTTGGTATCATTCTTATATTTGCTTCTGGTAGCTTGTTTTCTTTGTTTGTTTGTTTGTTTGTTTGTTTGTTTGTTTGTTTGTTTGTTTCTTTCTTTCTTTCTTTCTTTCTTTCTTTCTTTCTTCTTGACGACTTCCATGATTGTAAACAATATCCCATGGTAATTCCCTCCCTCCCCTCACTTTCTCCTTTGAAACTCCACTCTCCATCATATCCCCTCCCCTCTCAATTAGTGTCTCTTTTACTTTGATGTCATGATCCTTTCTTCCTATTATAATGGTCTTGTGTAGGTAGTGTCAGGCACTGTGAAGTCATGGATATCCAGGCCATTTTGCGTCTGGAGGGGCACGTTGTAAGGAGTCCTACCCTTCCTTTGGCTCTTACATTCTTTCCACCACCTCTTCCACAATGGACCCTGGAAGGTGTGATAGAGATATTGCAGTGCCGAACCCTCCTCTGTCACTTCTTCTCAGCACCATGATGCCTTTTGAGTCATCCCAAGGTCACTGCATCTGAAAAGAGAAGGTTCTGTAACCAAAAGTGAGGGTAGCATTAATATATGGGTGTGAACATTAAGAGAAGTGCTTACTGGACAGTTTGATGAGCATAGTATATACATTTAGCCAGACACCAGCAGATGTTACACTCCCAGGGCTCATGACTACCCCTGTTGTAGGTTTTCAGTATCAGGGATGTGTTCCCTCCCATGGAGCGGGCCTCCAGTCCAATTAGAGGGTGGTTGCCCCCCCCCCATAGCAGACGTGCCACTATTGCACCAGTTGGCTCATTAGCCTGGCTGGCCAAATTTAAGGCTTGCAGTGTCCAGTCCACTGTTGAGTATCTTCACTGGTGATTTTTCTCTCTCCCATTGAACTGCATGCAATGTGGCTTTTTCCAGCTTTCTGTCAGCTTGTCTACATGGAAGAGGGTATCAAGTCAGCTCTAGCAGGATTTCTCAGTGGCCTTGCAGCCCAAGTATGTGGAGTCTTTAGCAATAGAGTCTTACCATCTACTCCTGGTGGTAGCTTGTTTTCTTATCTAGAAGGTACTCCATGGAACTCTGCCCAGACCATTCCAGCTCACAGAGATCTTCTCCTGAAATCCCTGACCTCCTCTGGTCGGTTCTTCATATCAATATTAATTATAGCCACATGGGGTAGCTTATACCTATAATAGTAGCAGTCAGGAGATAAAGGCAGGAGAATTGCCAAGAGTTTGAAGCCAGCTTGGGCTACATAGGAAGTTTCAGGTCACCCTGGGCTACAGAGTAAGACCTTGTATCAAAATGAAACAAAAGACTACAGAGTGAATTCCAGGTCAGCCTGGGCTAGAGTGAGACCCTACCTCAAAATCAAAAAACAGACAAGCAAGCAAATGAGCAAAAATAATCTATTTAATTATAGTCTGACTTGTTGAGTGACTTAACTTTTCATGTGGCTTTGTCTTCAACAAGGATAACTTTCTACATGGCAGCGAGTAGCCCAACCTCTGAGCATCGCTCTGAGCCTCAAGCATGTTTTCCACATGTGTTAAGTGAACATGGAGAGGCAGCATGAATCTTCAGGGATTGGGGGCTAGGGGATAGCTTAGCTTCTGGAACCTACGTAAAAGCCAATTCAGCAAGCAGCATCTGAATCCATGTTTGCAAGTGACTGAATATGGAATTAGCCCTATTTCCAAATCCTCAGTGGTAAGCAGAGATAAATTCAAGGCTTTATTGTATCATCCCCTTAAAGACTCCCCAGTGAAGAGATGAATGCAAACTGGGCCCCTCAAACTGGATGCTAATTACCAGCAAATCCTTCCTGGCATAGCAGACCTTACAAAGGTAAGACTCTCTTATCTGCCTGATAACACCAGGTCCTGGCTCTGCACATCAGAGAGTTTGCTCCCCAGGGGAACAAGGACTATTGATATGTGCAGAGAATTAACTACCCTTGTGGTGTTGCATCTGGACCTAGTGCTCATGTAGAAGGTTTCTTTTATTCTTCTTTCTTTCTTTTTTTCTTTCCTTTTTTTTTCTCCAGGTTGGGTCTCCCTCTATCTAGCCCAGGCTGATTTGGAACTCACTGTGTAGTGTGTGACTGGCCTCAAACTCACAGCTCTCCTCCCAACTCTCCTGGGATTAAAGACGTGCACCACCCCCACCCCCCAAAATAATTTATTTGCAAAGAGAGAGAGACTGAGAATGAGCACAGCAGGTCTTCCAGCCACTGCAAACAAACTCCAGATACATGTGCTGCTTTGTGCATCTGGCTTATGTGAGTACAGGGGAATTGAACTGAGGTCATTCAGCTTTGCAGGCAAATGCATTTGCTGATATTCCATCTCTCCAGCTCTGCCTGGCTTTAATTTTTTTTTTTTTTTTTCTGAGCTGGGCATGGTGGCACATGCCTTTAATCCCAGAACTCTGGGAGGAAGAGGTAGGAGGCTCACCATGAATTCAAGGCCACCCTAAGACTGCATAGTGAATTTCAGGTCAGCCTGGGCTAGAGTGCGACCCTACCTTGAAACCCCCCCGCAAAATTTGTGTGCGTGTGTACGTGTGTGTGTGTGTGCCTGTGCCAGGGTCTCTTTCCTGTGCAAATGAACACCAGACATGTGCTACATTTTGTGTGTGTGTATGTGTGTGTGCGTGCGCACATGTGTGTGTCCAGGTTTACACGGATGCTGGGGGAATTGAACCTGGATCAATCAGGATTTGCAAGCAAGGTTTTATTTTAAAAATTTAATAATTTATTTATTTGAAAAAGAGAGAGAGAGAGGCAGATAGAGACTGGATGCGCCAGGGCCTCTAGCCATTGCAAATTAACTCCAGACACATGTGCCACCTTGTGCATCTGGCTTTATGTGGGACCTGGGGAATCAAACCTGGGTCCTTTGGCTTTGCTGGCAAGTGCCTTAACCATTAAGCCATTTCTCCAGCCCTTTTTGTGTTTTCTTTCTTCCTTTTTTTTTTTTTTTTTGAGATAGGGTTTCACTGTAGCACAGGCTGACCTGGAATTTACTATATAGTCTCAGGGTGGCCTCAACTCATGGCAATCCTCCTACCTCTGTCTCCCAAATGCTGAGATTAAAGGCATGCACCACCACGCCTGGCTCAAGCAAATATATATATGTATGTGTATGTATATGTATAGATTTTTATTTATTTGAGAGAGAGAGAGAGAGAGAGAATGAGAGAGGCAGAGAGAGAGAATGGGCATGCCAGGCCTTCAACCACTGCAAATAAACTCCAGTTGCATGCATCACCTTGTGCATCTGGCTTAAGTAAGTCCTGGGGAATTGACCACCTGCATCTTTTGGCTTTGCAGGCAAGTGTCTTAACTGCTAAGCCATCTCTCCAGCCCTCAAGTATTTTTAATCACCCCATGTGGTAGGTTTTAGTTGACTAGTGAGGTTGTGCTATGCCGATTCTATCCTAGAGCCAACCAAGAGACTGGCGAGAAGACTGGGGGTAATAGTTGGAACCTCGGAAATGAGCATCTTGAGAAGTCATGCTGAGAGTAGAAAAGGGCCTTTCCAAGTTGGCTGCTCCACACCTTGAGCCTCTAAATAGACCACTTAGCAAATAGCCAGTAGGCTGGCTCTGAGGCAAATGCACTGCCTGACCTATGGAGTGCTTTTCAACATCCGAGTAGCTGCTAAAACTTAAACACTAAGAGATTTTACATACAAGCCTGAATTTCTGGTTTCTGCTAGCAGCTAAGCAACTGGCCACAGGGAGTCCTCCCGCCACAGGGAGAAGACCCTGTGTAAGACATCGGCTCCTCATAGGATTCACCCACCTATTTTTGCCTCTGCCTGATGCCTGCATGATTTCCCTAGCCCAAATTGTTGCAGATCTGGGAGGGATGAGGATCAGACATCCTCAAATCAGCATCTCCGGGCTCTGATGTCTCTGGATTGAGGCACAGGTGGTTCTGGGCTCCAGGAATTCGTAACACAGAAGAATAGGGACAAGGCATTTTCCATTTATCTGAGCACTGATCCCCAAATGTGCCATCACTGAATGCTGTAGACCAGGGATGGATGGTGATGGGTCTACAATGCCACTCTCTGGTTGATGTAAACTGGAGATTACTAAGCACATTCCCAGCCAGTCTTTTCAAATCTTCTAACAGTCCTTGTAATAACTTTGGTTCTAGGATGGAGACACGGAGGCTGTCACCCAGCCAGTGGTCAACTCCTTCCTGAACATTCCTCTTTACCAAGTTACCACTTCTCTATGTGGATGTTTGTTGATGGCTCTCAGTAGGTCCCCTCTGACCTCCTATAGGTCAAACACATTTCACTGGCCATTCAAGAGTAGCACTTTTTAAATCCACATGGCAAGCAGTATAAGACAACTGATTTTTGTCCTGCATGGTAGGAATGGGTGAAGCAGGTCTACTTGGGTTCTTGCTTGCCTAGACGGGTGAGGAGTAAGCTCTGTGACTCAGTGATTGAGGGCTTGTAGGCAAGCCCCTGGGCCCTTAAAACTTCTGAGAAGAGCAGTTTATAGACTTCAGCTCATGTGCCTATGAATTTGTTGCAGTTTGGGAAGATACGAATTCATTTTGTTTTTTTGACGTAGGGTCTCACTCCAGCTCGGGCTGATCTGGATTTCACTCTGTAGTTCCAGACTGGCCTCAAACTCAGTGATCTTCCTATCTCTGCCTCCCAAGTGCTGGATTAAAGGCGTGTCCCTTATGCCAGCAAAATCCATTTTTAAAAAAATATCATTATTTTTATTTATTTATTTGAGAGAGAAAGAGAAAGGCGGATAGAGAGAATGGGCATGCCAGGACCACTGAGCCAACTTGTGCATCTGGCTTATGTGGGTCCTATAGAATCAAAACTGGGTCTTTTGCCTTTGCAGGCAAGTGCCTTAACCACTAAGCCATCTCTCCAGCCAGCAAAATTCATTATATATATTGCTTTTTCAAGGTGGGGTCTCACTTTAGTCCAGGATGACCTGGAATTCACTAAATAGGCCCAGGGTGGCCTCAAACTCATGGCAATCCTCCTACCTCAGCCTCCATAGTGCTGGGATTAAAGGTGTGCACCACCAAGCCCTGCCTTAAAATATATATTTTTTATTTATTTGAGAGAGGGAGAGAGAGACCGAGAGAAAGCAGCAGAGAATGAGTATAAGCAGGCCAGGGCCTCTTGCCAAAGCAAACAAATTCCAGTTGCATATGCCCCTTTGTGCATCTGGCTCTATGTAGGTACTGTGGAATTGAATCAGTGCATCCAGGCTTTGCAAAGCAAGTGCCTTTAACCCCTGAGCCATATTTCCAGCCCACAGATTCTTTTTTTGTTTGTCTGTTTTTCGGTTTTTCGAGATAGGGTCTCACTCTAGCTCAGGCTGACCTGGAATTCACTATGGAGTCTCAGGGTGGCCTTGAGCTCACTGTGATCCTCCTACCTCTGCCTACCGAGTGCTGGGAAGATTCATTTTTTTAAAAAAATTATTTGTTTATTTGCAAGAAAGAATAGGCATGCCAGGGCCTCCAGTCGCTGCTGCAAAGGAACACCAGATGCATGAGCCACCTTGTGTATCTGGCTTTACGTGGGTACTTGGGAATGGAAACTAGGTCGTTTGGCTTTGCAGGCAAGCGCCTTAACTGCTGAACCATCTCTCCACCCCAAATTCAATGTTTACTTGTCCTTAATTATCATTTCTCCAAGTTTTTTCTGAGATCTAAAAGCTCAGCTGCTTCTAAAGTTCCTCCCTCTGGAGACAATGGCCTCCTCCCCAAGACCCTTGTGCTTCAACGCATCCAAGCGTAGCACCGGCTTCTCCACACCTGGAGAGGTCTAGCGACTTGGAAACTACTGGTCATGAGGTCAGTTGGCAATTTACAGGTCAGGGATATCGGAAATAAAGGTGTATAAAGGGAGAGGCGGAACTGTTGTGGCTTTAAGACCGGAATATCCTAGGTTCCTGCAAGACCATTTTGCAGCTTTTGCAAACAGCCCGTAATGTCATCAGCGCCCCGCTGCGGAATTCAAAGCTCAGCTTGTCACAATTGTTAACACCTTTTTTGACCAGCCGTTTTATATTTGACAATTATTCTCTTCTGCTCCTCTTTCTGGCTAGCAGGAAGATTCTGCTGCTTTGGATTTAGGGAGTTCTCCCCCCCCACCAACCACTTAGCGAACCGCCCCTTCTCGTGCAGAAGTCGGGGGAAGAGTCGTTCAGCTTGGCAGAGTGAGTAGGTTTGCAGGGACGTGGGGGCGGGGTACGGACAGTAACGATTTTTTTTTGGGGGGGGGATGTCTCTCTCTGCTGTCTGGAAAGTTAACAACGCCTAAGGTTGCAGCTTGGGCACAAAGACTGTCTTCTCTAGGTGGTGGACCGGGGTCAGCGCCGCAGCTCGGCCTTGGGCGGCAACGGGGGACCCAATTTCCCAGGGGCGCAGAGGGTGCGACTCTCCAAGGCGGAGGAGCCGCTTCCCCGCGGGACCCCGCGAACCGCCCGGTGCCAAGCCCGTGAAGCTTCCTCTGACCCAGCAGGGAAAGGGGCGCTCCCTCTGGCCCTCGGGGAGCCCTCCCACTCTTGCCAACTTTGCCAGGCCGCGGGCTGGAGGAGGGCGCCTCTCCCGGCGGGGACGCGCTCGTACTTAAGGCGGCTCGGCCCGGCCGGCGCTCGGCAGTCGGAGCGCGCGGCGGAGCTGGCGCACGGTGGAGGGGGGCGCGCGGCTGCGAGGACCGGAGCAGCGACATGGAGCTGCCGCGGGCCTGCTGAGCACCGGAGCGAGGGCAGCCGGCGGCACGGTGAGCGCGGGCCGTCCACCTCCGAGGGCGGGCCGCGCGGGGCTGCGCTTAGGGCCCCGCGCGCAGGGCTCCGCGGGCGCCTCCCGGCTCCGTGTGGCCAGCAGTGCGAGGCTGGCCGGGGGCTGTGGCCACTCCAGGCTTCCCGGCAGCGATCCCAGAAGCCCCCTCCCCACTGACCCCTCCTCCCTTTCTTCCCTTCCTCCAGCCTGTCCTCCTCCCTTCCTCCCTTGCGGCTCCTGGTTTGTGAATGAATTGGGAGGCGGACCAAGGTTGCAGGGCGCCGGGCTGGAGAACCCCTCCCCCATCCGCGCCCGCGGGGGCTCCGCACCTGCGGGGGACTCCAAGACCCCTCCCTCCCCAGCCTTGGTTCGTGCGGGTCGACGCGGTACGTGCCCGCGGATACCTTCCCTTCCTGGTCGGCTCCGAGGGGCCCGAGGGCGCCTAGGCACGAGGGAAGGAGCCCGGGGCCGCGAGGACAAGTTTCCATCCCGCCGCGGGGTGTGGGACCCGCGGCAGGGCGCACCTGTCAGCCCGAGGCGCTACAGACCAAGCAGTCCCTCAAAGTTTCGGGGGTGGATAGGGAGGTGTGCACCCTTACCTGGAGGCTGGGGGATCAGTTTTGGGGAGAGCCCGTAGCCTCGTGCCCTTGAACCCGCGCGGTGGCTAGCCTGGGCCGGGCTCTCAAGAGTTCGTTTTGAATGAAGGGTTGGGGCCTCGGCCCAGGCTGTAGGATCGTAGCCCCCACCCCCGCCCTCCACCAGCTTGGGGCTCACTCAGCTCCCGAGTGAGCCGAGAACCTCAACCAGAGCCTACGCGAGCGCCAGATTGCACGTGGGCTATCCATCCAGCTGCAGAACCTTCTTGGGTCCTCTGTGGGGAGGTGGGTACCCTGTTAATGTCCCTCGATTCCTGCGGAGAGGGTGTCCCGCTTGGGATGGAGGGCATTGGCGACAGCAGGGATGCCGCCTTTGTTTGCAGGCACTCTTTTGCCAAGGTGGCTGGGACCCCCGGGAAGATGAGTAGCGCCGGGTCCGCCTGTGATTTCTTGGGGGTTTCCGTTCTTTCCGGGTTGAGCCGTGGGAAACCGGCACGTGGGTGTGGCCGCGCCGCCTTCGCCTGGCTCGAGCTGTGCGAGCGGCGTGGAGAGAGCCTCTCGGGCGCCTTGACCTGATGGGACAGCCTCTGGCACCGCCTTAAGCAGGCGCCTGGGCCCGGTAGGCTGCTGGACCAGCCGCACTCAGTACTCCTGGTGCCTTCATCGCAGGCGACCCCCATATGCAAGCTCAAGGGAGCGGCGGGAGGCAGACGTAGTCCTGCCAGGCCCTGGGCCGGGCGTGTGCTGGGAGGGGACACCGGGGAGGGCTCGGAATCCTGCGGAGGAAGCACGCGGCCCGCCACCGGGCCGACCGGGGCACAGAGCCCAGAGGCCGTGCTTCCCGGAGAGGATGTGTTGCCAGCAGCGCTTTCGGATCCAAGCTGCTGAAAGACTGCTGTTGCCTCGGTCTCCAACGGATTTAGACAGTTACAATGTGTTCCTCACCCATCCTGTCGGCGGTGACCCCTGCAGGAAAGTGTGTTTGAGTTTGGGTGTGGGCTTGGTTTCCGGGGGACCTGGAGTTGAAACATACTTGAAAGAGGTCATTGTCTGAGATGGATTCTCCGGATGGGGCAGGTGGCAAGAATAGGTGGGAATGGAGGAGCCGGGGTCAGACCTTACCAGCCCCTGGTTCTCCTTCTTCATACCTTCTCCCACCTGGCAGTTCAGAAGGCTGACGTGATGCCACTTTCAGTAAAGTGATTTGCCCGCGATCTATGAAGCAAGGAACCATTTGGACCTCCGTGTAGGGATGGTGACACTTAAGTCTTTGGGCAAGGTCAGGCTGCCAGGAGGCAGTGGAGCTCGTTCAAAGCCTAGCATCTGGTGCCAAGTCCTGGGCTCTTCTCATTAAAGCACAGCTGTTTCTGATGGGGCAGGTGCTAGGAGCCCCATCAAATGGAAACCTGTATTGTTTGCAGGCGCTGGGCAAAGAGGGGGTGTGTGCCAGGAGAGACCATGCGGGCACTAGGACCAAGCGGATGGGGCTCCCCTGCAGCCACCTCTCCAGTCCGCTGCAGAGGTGGCTGCGGTTCCTATGGCACTTCTCAGTGCTGGGCTTCCTGGAGGCTGTCCACACCCCAGCTCCTCCTCTTTTCCTAGTGTGCCTTTCCCCAGGCTTTTCTTCCTGCTGCTCAAGTGAATGGGAGAAAGGTGACAGCAGAACACAGGGAAGTTTCTGTGAGTTAGCGATGAGAAAGGGAAGCCCTGTGTGTGTGCGCGTCTCCCCAACACCCGTTTTCATGTTTGCTGCTGTCCCCGTCCCCCGTTCCCCCCCTCCCCTGCTTTCTTCATGGGCTTTATGCTTTGCTTTACTGGGAATATTCTCCTCTGAGCACACTCACCCACTAGAGGTCGTGGCTTACTGTAAGCCACTGGCTTCTACCTTGCACCACCTCTCCCAGACTGTTTGCAGAGCTATCCCCTGCGTGCCCAGTGAAATTTACCTGGTAAGAGCTTTGAGGCAGGCAGATCCCAAACCACCATGTCCCAGAAGCGCTGCCTGATTTCCTCTGGTCTTTAGTTTGCCTGATAATGCTACTTTGCTTTCCTTACATATCACCCACTTGTACCTCAAACATCCTATTGAGGTTAGTGTCACAACACATTTTACAGGTGAAATGGCTAATAGTCAATGTCACACAGATACTAAGTGGCAGAGCTGGGACTTTGATCACAGCAATCTATCTTCTGGGTTCTCACACGCACAGTCTTAGTCAGGATCAGTAAGTGGTTATGAGTTTTTGTATGTGTACATGTTCATGAATGCACACATGTGCATGTATAGATCACCAGAGGTAACATCGTACCCATTCCTCAAGCAGAAGATGCCTATTTTGAGACAAAGTCTTTCAGTGGCCTGAAGCTTGAAAAGTAGGCTAGACTGGCCAGGAGGGATGTGCCTGTCTCAGCTTTCTCTGGGCTGGGATGATGATGATTTTTTTTTTTGTCTTATTTGAGGTAGGGTCTCACTCTAGCTCAAGCTGACTGTTTCAGGGTGGCCTTGAACTCATGGCAATTCTCCTACCTCTGCCTCTTGAGTACTAGGATTAAAGGTGTGTGCCACCGTGCCTGGCAGTTTTGGGTTTTCAAGGTAGGGTCTTGCTGTAGTCCAGGCTGACTTGGAATTCACTATGTAGTCTCAGGGTGGCCTTGAACTCACAGCAATCCTCCCACCCCAGCTTCTCAAGTGCAGGGATTAAAGGTGTGGGCCACCATGCCTGGGGGAGGTGGGGGGAGTGTGAGAGAGGAATGCCAAGGCCTTTAGCCACTACAAACTCCAAACTCGTGTGCCACCATGCACATCTGGCTTTATGTGGATACTAGAAAATTCAGGTCATTAGGTTTGCAGGCAACTACTGAGCCATTTCTCCAGCCCCTTCTCCCTCTCTCTCTTTATTTATTTATTTATTTTTTGAGGTACAGTCTCATTCTAGTCCAGGCTGACCTGGAATTTGCTGTGTAGTCTCAGGCTGGCCTCTAACTCACAGTGGTCCTCTTACCTCTGCCTCCTGATGGGATTAAAGGTGTGCACCACCATGTCTGGCTTAAAACACTGGTCCTAAGGACAGAACTCAGGTCCTCATGTCAGCACAGCAAGTGCTCCACAGATTGAGCCAACTCCCCAGCCCTGGCAATGGCTTTATTTATTTAAATATTTTATTGGGGGGGGCAAGTGCCTTAACTGCGGAGCCATCTCTTCAGCCTTGGCAATGGTTTTCTTTCTGTTTTTGTTTTTTTTTTTTAAAGCCAGATGTGGTGGGGTACTCCTTTACTTTTTATTTATTTGAGAGCAACAGACAGAGAAAGGGCATGCCAGGGCCTCCAGTCACTGCAAAGGAACTCCAGATACATGCGCCCCCTTGTGCATCTGGCTTTGTGGGTCCTAGGGAATCGAACCTCGAACCAGAGTCCTTAGGCTTCACAGGCAAGCGCTTAACCACTGAGCCATCTCTCCAGCCAGGCAATGGTTGTTGTTTTTTTGTTTGTTTGTTTTTGATTTTTTTTGAGGTAGGGTCTCACTCTGGCCCAGGCTGACCTGGAATTCACTATGTAGTCTCAGGGTGGCCTCGAACTCATGGCGATTCTCCTACCTCTGCCTCCTGAGTGCTGGGATTAAAGGCATGCGCCACCACGGCCAGCTTCTGGCAATGTTTTTTACTAATGGGTCATTCCCCAGTTCTGGGCTAATTCTGGGAATACTTTAGTGCCTTTGTGAATGTTGATCCTGCTTGACCCCAGGTCTGCTTTCTCTCCCCTAGATGCCGGTACAGTTGACGACAGCTCTGCGTGTGGTGGGCACTAGCCTGTTTGCCCTGGCAGTGCTAGGTGGCATCTTGGCAGCCTATGTGACAGGCTACCAGTTCATCCACACAGAAAAGCACTACCTGTCTTTTGGCCTATACGGCGCCATCTTGGGCCTGCATTTGCTCATCCAGAGCCTGTTTGCCTTCCTGGAGCACCGGCGCATGCGTAGGGCAGGGCGGCCGCTAAAGCTGTCCTGCTCCCGGCGGCGCTCAGTGGCGCTCTGCATTGCAGCCTACCAGGAAGATCCTGACTATCTGCGCAAGTGCCTACGCTCAGCTCAGCGCATCTCCTTTCCAGACCTCAAGGTGGTCATGGTGGTGGATGGCAATCGCCAAGAAGACGCTTACATGCTGGACATCTTCCATGAGGTGCTGGGAGGCACAGAGCAGGCTGGTTTTTTTGTGTGGCGCAGCAATTTCCATGAGGCCGGTGAGGGTGAGACGGAGGCCAGCCTGCAGGAAGGCATGGAGCGTGTGCGCGCGGTGGTGTGGGCCAGCACCTTCTCGTGCATCATGCAGAAGTGGGGAGGCAAGCGTGAGGTCATGTACACAGCCTTCAAGGCTCTTGGTGACTCAGTGGACTACATCCAGGTAAGAGTGCCTCCCCAGGGTGTGTGCATATGGGACTATATGAAGCTAACTAGCCATACTGTCCTGTAGGAACTTTAGATAGATCTGGTTTAGGTAGTTGAGTCACGCGCACCCATATTCTGCCCTGAATAAGATATAATGGTTCTGAAGCAGCCCTGGGGTCAACTAGACCTGGCTTGGAAACTCAATTCTGTTGGTCCGTAGCTATGTGACTTTGGGCTGATCCCTGCTGAACTGGTGTCCCAACAACAGCAGCAAACTGGTGCACAGCATTCACATTACACCAGGCACTGTTGTGGGCGTTTCAAACATACTAGTTCTTTTAATCTTCATAATACTTCTAAGTGATAAGTACTATTTATTATTTGTGCTTATAGAAGGTAAAGGAAGGTCTGAGAGTAATTGGCCTAACGTTACACAGCTAGCAAGGTGCAGACCAGAACAGGAGCCAGCAGCCCATCAAGAACTATTTGTACACTGGGTGTGATGGTGCACCCCTTTAATCCCAGCACTCGGGAGGCAGAGGTAGGAGGATCACCATGAGTTCGAGGCCACCCTGAGACTACATAGTGAATTCCAGGTCAGCCTGAGCTAGAGTGAGACCCTACCTCAGAAAACCAAAAAAAAAAAAAAAAAAAAAAAAAAAGACCACTTGTAGCTGTTGCGCAGCGCCAGTGTGCAGCGCCGCCTTGCTGCCAACAGCATGGTGATTAGCATCTATCTGTTGTTTGCGGAACAGGGTCTCACTCACTCTAGCCCACGCTGGCCTCAAATTCATGACAATCCTACCTCAGTCTACTACTAATTGCTGGTATTACAGGTGTGCAAAACCACACTTAGCTGCAACTAGCCTCTTAAGTGTGTAGAGCAAAAGAAATCCTGCTGACACTCAGATGCTCAAGTTATAGGCCCCAAAGTCTAGTCTCATGCTTCTTAATGTCAAATTCACATTTGACATGGGAGATGGAGGGACACAGGTGTGTATGATGACTTCGTTTTCTTCTCAGTGTTGGCAGGGCTGGAACCCTGAGCAGCCCTGCCCTGCTTCTGAGCAAGTGGTCATGGGCACCAGCCTGGAAATGTTATTAGGTTGGCCAAGCCCAAATAACTTAAGCTTTCAAATAACATAACCTGAAGAAAACTGAGAAAACTAAAAACACATTTTTTTGGCACTAATCAGAACCAGAACTCGGTCCCCAGGGTCTGGCCCAGAACCACTGTACCTGCACCTTCTCTGTGCCTGTTCAGAGCTTTTTCTAATTCTTCAGAAACACTTGAAAAAAATAGCAGTGATTTCAATAAACTTACCCATGTGCCAAATTCAGTCCTTCTGATAGGAGGTTCAATCCTCTAACCCTACTGGCTCTATAATGTACCTGCCTAAAATCAGCTTGCATACATTTTCCTTTGGTTTTTAAAGATGTCCTTGTAAGAGAGTTGACACTTTTCCTGTCTTCCTGGGCTCAAGAACCTCCACAGCCATATAGGAAGGGACATGCCTAGAAGGCTGTTTGATTCTCCAGTTCACCTGGAGTTTTGGGGCCTTTGTGAAACTTCCACAGGGACTCAAAAGCTCCAGAAAAGCTGCTCAAATCACAGTTATCTTATCAGCCACTCCCTTGAAGCACAGGACACCATCAAAGCTTGCCTGGCCACAGCTTCCTTTCTTGATCATCTGTGTGCTCTGATGGTTCTTCAAACTGGCCTCCTACTCAACCACACCTTCTTCATGGTCCTGGGCTACTAAGGCAGCCCTGGCTACACCTGGTGTGTATGTGATGGGGTTCAGCCAGCCTTCCAGTAGCTCTGCTGACCTTGCCTAGCCAATGTAGAAACCCAGATGGCACATTCTCTTTCTTTCCTAACCTTGCTCAGCTAGAAAGACCTCCCTGGAGTGATGGAAGCAAGCAGTATGAAGGACAGGTTAGAATTGAGGTCATAGTGCTGAGACCAGCAGCACTGGGTGCTTGTCCTAAATTGAGAAGACTCTGTGAGTCTAGCTTGGGGCCGGGGATCTTCCCCAGCTCCAGCCTGAGTTCTGAAATGCTTACCCTAGTGGCCTTCTAAACACACTGAAATGTAAGGCTATCTAGTGTGGCCCTCCCTGGTGAGAATGGCTGCTTTGATTCCTTTTAAGCCATCTGCTGCTTCTCTATGCTGTTTTCCAACATGGAGAAAACTGGAAAGGGAAAACCCTTCTGCAAGTTGATGGGATCTTACTCAGCAACTCACCTTTTAGTGCTGAGGATTCAACCAAGGAGGGTCTTACACCAGCAACTCTCATAAAGAAGAGTTTCAGTTTCTATGTAACACAATTTGGGTTCACCTGTGAACACTGTTCCTTGCTATGAGAACAGTAACCATAGCCAGGCATGGTGGCTCATGCATTTGATCCCAGTACATGGGAGGTTAGGTAGGGAAATCACTATGAGTTCAAGGCCATTGTGGGATGGACTAGAATGAGACCCTGCCTCAAAGCAAATAGAACAGTGATTATACAACTCAATCTGGGAGTCAGTAAACCAATTTCTGTGCTCAGTGGTGAACAGGACCATTTCAGTGTTTTTATTTATTTATTTTTATTTTGAGAGAGAGAGAATTGGCATGCCAGGGTCTCAGCCACTGCAATCAAACCTGTGCTGCCTAGTGGGCATGTGTGACCTTGCGCTTGCCTCTCCTTTGTGCATTTGGCTTATGTGGGATCTGGAGAGTCAAACATGGGTCCTTAGGCTTCGCAGGCAAGTGCCTTAACTGCTAAGTCATCCCTCCAGCCCAGTGTTTTCACTTTTTAAAATATTTTTATTTGGGCTGGAGAAGCCAAAGGACCCAGGTTCAATTCCCCAGGACTCATGTAAGCCAGATGCACAAGGTGACACATGCATCTGGAGTGCATTTGCAGCAGCTGGAAGCTCTGGTGTACCCATTCTCACTCATTCATAAATAAATAAATATTTTTATTTACTTGTGAGCAGAGACAGAGAAATGGAATACCAGAGCCCTCTTGACACTTATAAATGCCAGATGTATATGCTGCTTTGTGCATCTGGCTTTACTTGGGTACTGGGAAATCAAACCCAGGTGGTCAGGATTTGCAAGTGAGCATCTTTTTGTTGTTGTTTTCTCCAAGGTAGGGTTTCACTGTAGCTCAGGCTGGCCTGGAGTTCATTATGTAGTCTCAGGGTAGCCTTGAACTCGCATAGAACCACCTACCTCTGCCTCCTGAGTGCTGGGATTAAAGGCATGTGCCACCATGCCCGGTGCATGCAAGCATCTTTAACTACTGAGCCATTTACTCAGATCTTCAGTGTTTTTAGAAGGCCACTAGGGCAAACATTTCAGAGCTCAGGTTCAACTAGTATCGGGACATGTCACATAATACACCTCCTTGAGGGAAGGAGGGCAGAATTTGATGCAAAGTGTGATTGGTAGCAGCTGCTGACAGTTTCCAGGCCCATTCAGAATAATTGGGCAAGAACAGCTATTGACCATACTATATGTCTTAGAAATACAACCAAGATTCTGGGTTAAGGGAGTATAAAATGTCTACAGGCCAGGTTCCTGGTTTCTTGGAGGGACTTTTACAAAGCTAGACTGATCATTATCACAGGACTATAGGTTGTCCAAGAGGCCAGAGTTTGAAATGGTAAAAACTACCTGTGGGGGGCTGGAGAGATGGCTTAGCGGTTAAGCGCTTGCCTGTGAAACCTAAAGACCCTGGTTTGAGGCTCGGTTCCCCAGGTCCCACGTTAGCCAGATGCACAAGGGGGCGCATGCGTCTGGAGTTCGTTTGCAGTGGCTGGAAGCCCTGGCTCGCCCATTCTCTCTCTCTCCCTCTATCTGTCTTTCTCTCTGTCTGTCACTCTCAAATAAATAAATAAATAATGAACAAAAAATATTTATAAAAAAAAGAATGAAAAAGTGTAGACTCACTTGGAAGACTTTAAAAAAAAAAAAAAACTACCTGTGGGAACACTTCAGTAGCAGCTAGCCTATGACACAGCTTCTTCTCAGCCTTCTAACAAGTGTCTGCTGGCCCCAGTCTAGCTATCTCTGATTTCAGTGACTTGTTCCTTCTTCCTTTTTTCATTTTTTTTGGTAGGGTCTTACTTAAGCCCAGCGTGACCTGGAACTCATTCTGTAGTCCCAGGCTGGCTTGAAATTCAAAGATCCTCCTACCTCTGCCTCCAAAGGGCTGGGATTAAAGGTGTGTGTCACCATGCCCAGCCTTTTATACTTTTTATTTGTGTGTGTGCATGTGAGTACGTGCATGCCAGGATCCCCTCTGCTGCAAACTGTCAGATACTTGAGCCACTATTTGTGTCCAGCTTGGGAACTGAACTGGGACCAGCAGGCTTTACAAGCTAGTGCCTTTAACTGCCAAGCTATCTTCTCAGTCCCTTCTTCCCCCTTTTTGTCCAAGGTCTCCAAAGAAATGTTTTGTAACCATTTCTGTAGAGCCTGACTCTGGTGGCAAAAGTTTGAATATGAAGCATTTTCCACTTTAGCTTTATGTTATCTGGAGCATCCTTTTCCTTCCCTTGTTTTTCTGTCCCCTTCTGTGGGGCATAAAGCTCTCTGCTGGCAGTGAGGGGAGGGAATCACACCACTCAGGCGGTGAGCAACTTCCTAGTGGGGCGGGAATACACACAGACCTGAGGTCCAAAGGGGCTGACAGTGTACTCCCCTGCAGGTGTGTGACTCTGACACCGTTCTGGACCCAGCCTGTACCATCGAGATGCTTCGAGTCCTGGAAGAAGATCCCCAAGTAGGGGGTGTCGGAGGAGATGTCCAAGTAAGAAGTAACCAGGGTTGCTGGGGGATGGACTTTGTTTCCAAACCCAATAGGATGCGCTTGGGAAATGGGTGTCTTAATGTGCTACTATTCAGAGGGCAGTTCTGACAGTTATTTAAATTTTTTAATTTTCAGGCAGAGAGAGAGAATGCAAATGGGAATATAAAATGGGCATGTCAGGGTCTCTTGCCACTACAAATGAAGTCCAAATACATGTACCACTTTGAGTATCTGGCTTTGCAACCAAGCACCTTTAACTGCTTAGCCATCCCTCCAGACCCTTGACAGTTTTTGCTGATGTTAAAGGGCTCACCTCACTTTCTGTACAAATCCTTTACTGTTCCCCTCCTCCCTCCAATGTGAGAGGGAAAAAACAGTCTATGGGTTTGGAGGATCATAGGATTTGGAAGCTACAGATCTTAGGAAGTACTTACTTTTTGGACTGGTGGTCTAGCAGATAGCTCCTAAATTAAGTCCTTAGTCAGATGTACAAGGGGGCACATGTGTCTGGAGTTCGTTTGCAGTGGCTGGAGGCCCTGGCATGGCATTCTCTCTCTCTCTCTCTCTCTCTCTGTCACCCCTCCCCTCCCTCTTTTCTCCGTCAAATAAATAAGTAAATAAAAATAAAAATAAAATATTAGGACTGGAGAGATGGCTTAGCAGTTAAACGCTTGCCTGTGAAGCCTAAGGACCCCGGTTCAAGGCTCCACTTCCCAGGACCCATGTTAGCCAGATGTACAAGGGGGCGCACGTGTCTGGAGTTCGTTTGCAGTGGCTGGAAGCCCTGGTGTACCCATTCTTTCTGCCTCTTTCTCCCTCTCTCTCTCTCTCTCTCTCTCTCTGTCACTCTCAAATAAATAAATAAAAATGTACAAATTTTTTTTAAATAAATAAAATATTAAAAGGGAATTTGGCCTGAGCAAGATGCTAAGAGATCTAACTAGATCTTCAGAGGATACTTCAGACATTATGCTAGAAGCTTTCCATTTGCCAAAGGAGCAGGACAGGTAACTACACAGGCTTTTCTGGCTTTTATTTTTAATTAATTAATTTATTTATTTATTGAGGTAGGGTTTCACAGGCTGACCTGGAATTCACTATGTAGACTCTCCTGAGACAACATGGCTTTGACTGTAAGATCATCTTAGTTAGGAAGGTCAGTGCAGATGATGATGTGAAGGTGGTGATGCAGTAGGTATGCTTGGCACTTCTGAGCCTCAGGCTCTTCAGTTCCTGCAGGCCTGAGCTGAACCCAGGGATCAGTGGTCAGGAATCTGAGCAATGGGCCACAGAACCCAGGGTAGGGAGGCCTCAGGTGAGGAAGCCCACAGCATCTCTGTTCCCTTACAGATCCTCAACAAGTATGACTCATGGATCTCCTTCCTGAGCAGTGTACGCTACTGGATGGCCTTCAACGTGGAGCGGGCCTGCCAGTCCTACTTTGGCTGTGTGCAGTGTATCAGCGGGCCCTTGGGCATGTACCGCAACAGCCTCCTTCAGCAGTTCCTGGAGGACTGGTACCATCAGAAGTTCCTAGGCAGCAAGTGCAGCTTTGGGGATGACCGGCACCTTACCAACCGGGTCCTGAGCCTTGGCTACCGAACTAAATATACAGCACGCTCCAAGTGCCTCACAGAAACCCCCACGAAATACCTCCGATGGCTTAACCAACAAACCCGCTGGAGCAAGTCTTACTTCCGGGAATGGCTTTATAACTCTCTGTGGTTCCACAAGCACCACCTCTGGATGACCTACGAATCAGTGGTCACTGGCTTCTTCCCATTTTTCCTCATTGCCACAGTCATACAGCTTTTCTACCGTGGGCGCATCTGGAACATTCTTCTCTTCTTGCTGACAGTGCAGCTGGTGGGCATTATCAAGGCTACCTATGCCTGCTTTCTTCGGGGCAATGCAGAGATGATCTTCATGTCCCTCTACTCCCTGCTCTATATGTCCAGCCTCTTGCCAGCCAAGATCTTTGCCATTGCTACCATCAATAAGTCTGGCTGGGGTACTTCTGGTCGAAAAACCATTGTAGTGAACTTCATTGGCCTCATTCCTGTGTCCATCTGGGTGGCAGTTCTTTTGGGGGGACTGGCCTACACAGCTTATTGCCAGGACCTGTTCAGTGAGACTGAATTAGCCTTCCTTGTCTCTGGGGCCATCCTGTATGGCTGCTACTGGGTGGCCCTCCTCATGCTGTATCTGGCTATTATTGCTCGGCGATGTGGAAAGAAGCCAGAGCAGTATAGCTTAGCTTTCGCTGAGGTGTGATGTGAACCCCAAGCAGAGTGGGAAAAGTGCAATGGGTTAAGGGAGGGAAAGGGAGTGGAAGAGAAAGATGGGGTGGGAGGGAGGAGGGAGTGCTGTGTGTTAGTTTAATGTTGGAAGGGACAAATCTGAAATGCAAAGAATGATGACTGACTGGGTATGGAAGCTCTGCTCAGAGGAAGCACAGCACTGACTCTTCAGGCTCAGGACTGAGGGACTGTACTTTCAGGCTGCTTGTCATTCTAGTGGCACTTGTAGGCAGTGAACTCAACTTTTACTTCCTTTCCCTGGAATCCACAGGGAACTCAGAAGTGATAAACCAAGTGATAAGTTCCATCATGCAGCCAGCAATGACAGCCTTTGGGAAGGTGTCATCCTAGCCCATCTGAACACAGCCAGACGTGGTAAAAACTTCCACTAAGATCTGGGCCAGCTAGTGTCTCCTCCCTCCCCAGCCCCCAACTAGCCTTCGGTGCAGTAAGATTGTGCCTGAGATACAAGGCCCAGAAGCCTGATTGCTGGGTCTTAGTAAACAGGGTCTACGAATGGTGCTTTTATGCTTACCCCTCCGCATTTCAACATCCCAGGAATAAGCCAAGTCAGCAGGAATATTGAGCTTTTTTTTCTTAATGCATATGAAAAAAGTTTGGCTAGGCATGGTGGCGCATTCCCATAATCCTATTCCATCACTTGGGAGGGAGAAGTATACAGGATCTGGTGTTCAGGGTCAGCCTGGGCTACATGAAACCTCCTGTCTGTCTGTCTGTCTCTCTCACACACACATTTGCCAGGAGAAACTAGAATACTGAGGTGCAAAAGACCATGGAGGCCATGGGCTGAATGTTCCAACTGGAAACTGCTCAGACTTCTTGATGGATTCTAAACTTGTCTGTGACCTTTCTAGGAAGATAAAATGATTGAGCCAACTACTAGAAAGATCAAATTCCCAACATGTTCTGATAGGAAGTAAAGTCTTGGGCATTTTAGCTTGTATTCTCCTAAATTCCTCTCAAACTAGCTCCTCTGAAGTTAGATACCCTATCCTCATTTGACTTTTTTCCCGCCCGTCCCCCCCCCCCCCCCACCGAGGTAGGGTTTCACTCTAGCCCAGGCTGACCTAGAATTCACTATGTTGTCTCAGGCTGGCTTCAAACTCAGTGATCCTCCTACCTCTGCCTCCTAAGTGCTGGAACTAAAGGCATGTGCCACCATGCCCATCTTCATTTCACTTTTAAAAGACACAGTTGGTCTTTGTTTCTGGTGGAAGGAAAAACAGCAGTCACCTCTTATCAACCATCATGAGGTGTTTTTTTTTTTTTTTTTTTTTTTTTAACATAGCAGAGACTGAGAACCCTATACAACAGGCAAGGCTGCTGCTGTCTTGCATGTGTGGGAAGAATACTGACATCCTTTGATCAAATCAGTTACCATCTTGGAACTGCACAGTACTCTGGCAACTGGCATGCATGACTTTCAGATTCCTGTTCTTGACAATCATCTCCAATGGAAATCTTTTTTTGTGTTGCCCAAGTGAACTTTCAAATCCAAGCCAGTCATCGTTAAGACTGTGTTCTCCGCAGTGACTCCTTCAGAGAATTCTACAGCCAGGTTGTGGATATTCAATACTGCATCTGCTTGATTTTGTCCAGAAACCAAAGTAGGGTATGGAACTGGTTCTTATACCCTAAGGTTTTTGCTTTCTCACACTTCTCAGGGCTGTTTGATTTTGATTCTTTGGAGGAGTGACAAGAAGCCATTTTGTAGTAATTTGCAATTCAGACCATATTCAGCTTTTGGATTTGTAATCTGGGATAGTGACCAATACTTTGCTCACTCATTCTTTTTTTAAACATTTTTTCTCATGGGGGCCGGGTAGCCCCTCAGAACCAGCACTAAGATGGAGAGTGATGTACCCAGATGCGTCCTATGACGCATGAAGTGCATTTTCAATCACAGTTGGACAAGCCCTGGTGCGTCCCTTCCTCTCATGAACTCAAATTTTCTAGGTGTAACCAACAGTTGCTGTAGCACACAAACCTCAAGTTTCTAACAAAACTGCTGGATGATGTGTCAAGCCCAATCCCTGATGGTTGGGAAGCAGCAGGAATTTGCTCAAGGTAATTGTTGTAGGTTCTTCTGATCTTGCGGACCAAGAAGGAAACTATTTTGAGCACTCCAATGGAGAGAATCTGGCCAGCCAACTGCAGAGCTCAGTCTTCACTAAGGGCTTGTTTCTCTTCAGCTTTTACTTAAGGTTAGTGCAGGATGATGGACTCTGGATGGAAACTAGCTGTCCTACCATCAGCTTGCAACATGGTCATCATTTTCCTCATATCAAAAGGAAAAAAAAAAAAAACAGGTACGATAGCACGCTCACAACGTTTGACCTCGACAGGCTTTTCTAATTTATTTTATGTATTTTTTCAAGCAACAAAACTAAACTGGGTCTTCAGCTTTATCCCCATTTCTTGCAAGGGAAGAGCCTTTATACAATTAGACTCATTTTGGTTTTCCTTAAGAATTTTAGCCTCTTTTGTATTGTTTCTACAATAATTTGTACACATATTTATTTTTACCAGCCTTTATTAAATAAGGAAGGAACTTAATATTTAAGGTTAAGGGTGGGGAGGGAATCCAAAGGGAGGTGGCTTCACTTGGAGATGGTGTTCACACTCATACTCTTGATGTTGCCTCCAAGCACAATGCACAGGCCCTTTATTTCCCACAACAAGACAGTGCCCAAGTTTATGGCTGGAGGTCCTCTTAGGTGTGCCTCTTCATGCGGCTTCTTCACCTGGTACTTGTGGGAGCCCTTCCCATAGACGCAGCGGAATAGCTACTGGAAAGTCTTGGGTTTGAGTTTCCAGCCTGGTCATCCCTGTACTCAATCTTAACATCAGACTTAGGGCCATCCTCTTTGAAGTGACGAAGCCACAGTGCTGCTGGCTATACTTGCAGTGGTAAATGGCCATCCTGTCCTCAACTCAGTATACAGGTGAAGGTGGGGACTTGTAGTCTCCAGAAGCAGAACTGTGACCAGCCCTATTCATAACTGGCTCCTTGGTGACAGGAGGCAAAGTAGTCCTGCTGCAACATTTCCTCATTCAAGTCGACCATGCTCCAGCCAAAGTTCTCCCTGACCAATCCAGAGTTCATTTTGGCTAAGGATGTAATCCACATCTGACCTCACAGTCCATGAAGTGCTGCTCCTGACTGCCAGCCAGGTCACAGGTGGTAATCTCTCACAATGAGGTAGCAAACGCCGTGACTCCCTTCTCGGGATCTTCCTTCCCCCAGTCCTGCTTCACAGTCATTACCACTTTCTGTCTTGCAACTGCCCCAGCTGCTTTGGCAGTGCCAGCTCCTTCTGCAGCTCTGGGGACTCAGATGGCAGAGGTCTGCCACTGTTCCCCTTCTTGATATCCATTTCACCATTCAGGTGTTATATGGTGGGGGTGGGACACTGGTTCCTTCTAATTGTCCAGGACCACCTGAGTACTTGGCACTGATCCTTGCCTAGCAGCTTGGGACCACAGCACCACTTCTTGGCTAGTCCTCAAGTAGCAACAAGTCATCCTGCACTACAACCACCTCCTCATGGATCTTCATCTCTGCTTGGTCTTTTTAAAGCTTCCCGTCTCTTTGGGTATGATATGCTTGCAGCTGCAGCCTCACCCAAATCTCTTCCTGTTCAAAAGCGTCAATGGTCATGCCAAGATGGTCAAAATGGAGGGAGTTTGGCCACTACCCCTCCAGCTCACCATCTTACTTACCTGTAACAGGGAGACAATTTTGTTGTGTTAAGTCTATGTGTTCTTTCTCTGCATAAGCCAAGTAGTCAGGCTGCAGTTTCTATGGTTCCATTCTTCTCAGCTCCTTATCCATCAAGTTCACACTCACCCACACAGCCTCCTCTAGCACTTTGGTCCTTAAGGGTCTCCTCTTAAAGGAGTCAATGGTCCACTCTTCTGTGAACCCTCCAGGTTCCAGGCACTGTACAGATCTTCTGCCCAGACTCTACCAGTGTGCTGAGGCCAAATTCTTCATTTATCTCCTCCAGCACTGTGGTCTTCCTGTCAAGCCCTCCTGCAGCTACCAGCTCCTTTTTGCCTGGCTATGGTGTGTCCTCAAGCCAAGAGGCATCCTCCCTAGGTCATTATCTCCTCCAATTTTTGGTTCAGCAGTGTTTTCCCTTGGCAACCAGGTTCTCCTATAGCTCCTCTTGCTATTGCAAGGCTTTGGATTGATAATGTTGACTGCTTCTGGTTCTTCCTGGATGGCCACCTTTTGCTTGGCAATACTGATCTCCAAAAGGTTTTAGCTTCAGCTTTGCTGGAGTTGGCTGTATTGACGCTAATAGGCATCTTAGCATCAGCTCCAGTAGTCATGGCTGTCTCCAACTTTTCTGTTGCGCAGAGTGCTAGCCCTGGCTGCCACTGAGAATCTGGGTTTCCATCACCCCCCAACCTCACCTGTACTGTTCACTTTAGGCACCACTCTGGTGCTTATTTTTTATTTTTATTTTTTGTACTTCCAATGCTATGGTGCCTGCCACCACTGTAGTTCCAGCCACTTTTCTGTCTGCGGTGCTTTGTGACCCCCATGGTGCTAATTTGGCCTCTCCAGGCCACCACCAAGCCCTGATGACAAAATGCAAACACTTCCAGGTCAATGGCAGCTGGCAACCAAGAACAGCTGCTTCGGGAATTATGTAATAATTTGCATCAGTCTTGGAAACTTTTTTTTTTTTTTTTAACTTTTCAGGTTTAAGAATTTTATACTGCACTTACCAAAATAAAGATTCTCACAATGCTGATGTGTCCACTGATGTGACAACATACCTGGGACAACTTTAAAGAGGAAAGGTTCTGGCTCATGTTTTCAGTCCCCTGTCAAATGGCTCCATTTCTGGGCAGGTGGTGACGTGCTTAAGCAGAACTCACTTGGACACCTCAGGTAGCTAGAGGAAGCCAAGGACAAAATACACACCTCAATGCACTGTTCCCCAGTGACAGCTCTTCCTCAAAGTCTCCACTTCTCAATGTCTATTAAACAGTGAACCCATCAAACTGTTCATCCACTGATGGAGAATGCACTTCTGTCAGAGCTGCACTGGGGACCAAGCCTTCAACACATGAGTTTTAGAAGCACATTTCAGATCCAATACTTAATAGCTGGCACCTCAAAACTATGTGTTTGCGCTTAACAAAGTAGGCTTTATTATTTTTTTGAGAAAAAGAATGGGCACATGAAGTCCTCTAGCCACTGCAAAGAAACTCTAGATGCATACGCCATCTTGTGCATCTGGCTTTACATGGGTACTGGGGAATTGATCCTTATTCATTTCTAAGGGACAAAAAGCTAGAAGTTTCATCAGTGGAACTCAAAAGAAGGACAGGGCTGGAGAGATGGCTTAGTTAAGATGCTTACCTGCCTTAACCACTAAGGACCCACATTCAACTCTTAAGGTCCCACTTAAGCCAGACGCACAAGGTGATGTAAGTGCATAAAGTGGCACATGCACGTGGAGTTCCGAGTACAGTAGTTGGAGATCCTGGAGTGCCCAAATGCTTGCCCTCATGAGTGCATTAAAAAAAGTCTGAAGCTGGGTATAGTGGTGCACGCCTTTAATCCCAGCACTCGGCAGGCAGATGTTGGATTGCCGAGAGTTCGAGGTCACCCTGAGACTACATAGTGAATTCCAGGTAAGCATGAGCCAGAGTGAGACCCTACCTCAAAAAAACAAAAGGGATAAGTTACCACAGCTGTCTCCACCTGGGGAATATAATTAGGTGCACCTTCATAATTGCACAGACAATAGCTTAACTTTTGTAGAGTTGGGGCGGAGTTTGTGTGAACTTCCTCACCACTGGTCAGATGACTGACCAAAAGCCAAACAAGGCTTGCTTCCTTTTTGTGTAAGCACTTTGACAGGTGATATAGGGTTGTGGCCAAACTGAAACAATGAAAAGCAGAGGCTAAACCCCTCTTGCAGAACAGAGAACAAGATGGAGTAACAACAGTAGCCCTCTTATCCCATTTATTAAAGAAATAGAAAAGATACAATGCAGGAAAAACACCATCCTTCACATCAGGCTGAACAAAGCACAGTGATTTCTCCCCCTCCTCCCCCACCCCCAATTCCCATCCAATGTTTAAAATTTGAGGTTCTTGATTGGGAGTACCAGTGGAGAGGGAACTGGATGAACAGAGGAGCCCTAAGGCTGGTCACCTCTAAAGTGACAGGAGAAAGGAGCCACAGGCCTAGTCACATGTAAAGTTGGTGGGTTGGCCCCACCTCTTGTGGTCCATCTCCCCGTTCTGTGTATAAGCTCCCAGGGAAAGGTCTGGCAGTAGAAGGGGACCAGGTCCAGGTCACCCCGGTCAGTTACTGCAGCATGGTCCAATTCCAATTATGCAGCAACTCCGTAGAACAAGTGAGTTGATTCTCCAGTGGAGAGCACAGGGCTGCACACAGCTTAGGACCTGGGGGCCAGTGTATCCCTGAGGAAAAGTCCACCAGAACAAGTCAAGAAACTAGGAAGAAACAGGGGCAGACAGCTGTGGGACTAAAGCACAGCAGGGCTCAGGAAGGCCGGAGATCCTTTCTCTTGAGGACAAGATCCTTCCCGCCTGCCACAGTCCATGTCCCACTAAAAGTATTTCATCTTCAGTCAAGAAAAAAGCAAGGGAGTGGGGTGGGAAAGGCTCACTTGAACTTGAGCCTCACCTGTGTTCTTCAGACAGTAGCTCCCAATCTACTCTTTTACCTAAGAGATTCCCTACTTTGAACCACAGTGCTTTGAAAAACAAAGTGGTCCTGGAGGGAAAGTGGTACTTAAGGGGGCAACATTCCATTTGGGTACATTGCAGCCATTGGACCCCCTGGTCTGGGGAAAACAGCTGAGTTTGCACCAGGAAGGCTCCCCACTCTAGGAAATGGAACTAAACTCTTGCCTGCAGGGCCATTCATCCTTGGAAAGGAAGCTGGGTTTAGACCCAGGGTACCAGCTGGTCTTGCAAAAGGAGCTGGGTTGATACCCACAGGACCTGCAGAAGAGCCCAGGTGCCCAGCAGCTGACCTTGGGAAAGCAACTTGACCTGGGCCTAATGGACCAGCAGACCTTGGGAAGGTAGCTGGACTTGGACCTTGCAGGCCAGTGGCCCTTTGAAAGTTGGCTGGATTGGGGCCCAGGGGCCCAGAGGCTCTTGGGAAAATGCCTTGATTTGAGCTTTGGAGGCCAGTAGGCCTCTGGAAGGTACCTGGGTTTGAAGCTAATGTGCCAGAAGACTGAGAAAAGGCAGCTGGGTTCAGTCCTCCTGAACCTGTCCCCCTTGGAAAGGGACCGGCATTTATCCCTATAGGACCACCTGGCCTTGAGAAATGAGCTGAATTGGGGCCTATAGCGCCAGGAGCCCTTGACATGGGAGATGGGTTTGTCCCAGGAAGACCCATGCCTCGAGGGCTAGGACCTGTATTTGGGCCTAAGGGGCCAGGTACTCTCGTCATGGATGGGCTTGTGCCCATGTTTCCAGAAGCCTGTGAGAAAGATGCTGAGTTTGCTCCTAAAAGACCTGCAGCTCTTAGAATGGGGGCAAGATCTAGACCTTGAGGTCCAGCCATTCTTAAGTTAAGGCCAGATCCTGTGCCCAAGAGGCCACTTGCTCTGGTGTCCAGATTTGGACCTGGGCCCAGGCCACTGGCCCTTGGGTTGGATCCAAGACCTGGACCCAGTCCACTTGCTCGTGGGTTAGGCCCCAGGCCTGGCCCTGGAAATATGCCTGACCTAGGAGCAGGATTTGCACCTAAAAAGCCTGACCTCAGATTGGGACTCAGTCCAGGGCCCAAGCCAATTGGCCTTGGATTGGAAGGACCACTCCCAGATGACAAGACACCCGCCCTCAGGTTGGGTCCACATCCAGGACCTATGGGGCCACCACTTCTGGGGTCAGGACTCACTCCCAAGAGACCACCTACTCTTGGGTTGGACATGGGACCTGGGCCTGGGAGACCTCCCAACCTGGGGTTAGACAGAGGCCCTGGAAGAGACCCTGTTCTAGGGTTTAGAGCTGGTCCTGGTCCCAAGAGGCCACCTGGCCTTGGGAAAGAAATTGCACCCATGCTGGTGGAATTCATTCCTCTTGGGAAAGCAGCCATGCTTGGGTCACGAGCACCAGCAGGAAAAGGTGCTGGATTTGAAGCCAACGAGCCTGATGAACTTGGACAAGGAGTCGGATTCCTTGGAAATGGGACCACATTTCCACCACGAGAACCTGCTGCCATAAGGAAGGGGTCCGAGCTCATGCCTAGTGGATGGCCTGGGTTCATAACAGGACCCCCCTGAGGTCCCAGGGAACCATCCAGTCGTCCTCGAGGTGGCAGTGGAGCGCGAGTCCAAGGAGTTGGCCGCTCTCTAGGGAAAATCCGGGGTTCTTTCATACTTTCTTGGGGACGTTGGTGATAATGGGCTTAGGGCGGGTTTTGAAAAGGATCTTGTTTTTGATGAGTGCTGTCACCAGGTACTGGGTGCCAGTCTCGTGGCCAAGCTCATCACAGTCCTGCTCCCCCGGAACTTGCTTGACTAGGACGGCAAAAGGTTTCTCCAGGTGGATGATTTTCCCATACAGGATATGATGGCCCACGATCAGCACAGGGAGTCCCTTTGGTAGAACAAGAAGGAGATGCCTGAGGTTTGATGCAAGTCCATTCCTCTCAGGTGCCTTTTCACATTGCTCTTGGCAGGAAATGTTAGCACCCTACTCCCTAGTTTGGCTCTGTACCACTGTGAACAGTCACATTCTACAATCTACCTTCATGCCCTCTTTATTCTTCCTAGCCTCATGTAAAGCAATTTCTGCTTTCAGAAAAGTGACCTTTCCATATTTCCCAAAGATACAGGTCCCCACTATGTCAAAGGGAACAGCAAGCAGACAGAACTACATTTAGGGCTGGGGGTGATGGCTTAGATGTTAAGGTGTTTGCTTGCAAAGCCAAAGGACCCAGGTTCAATTCCCCAGGACCCACATTAAGCCAGATGCACAAGGTGGCGCATGTATCTGGAGTTTGTTTGCAGTGGCTGGAGGCCCTGGCATGCCCATCCTTTCTCTCCCTATTTCTCTGTCAAATAAATAAAAATATTAATTTAAAAAAAAAACTGCATTTTAGCTAGACCTCAACAACAAATCTGAGGACAGCCCTGACTCTGGGTCCTGGGAGCACCACCTTGGTATACCTTGATTTACTGAGGCATTAGGCAGGGAAAGAAAAGCCCCCTCACCTCAGTGGTGTAATGTAGGTCTCCCAGGAGGTTTCCAGCTAATCCGGTGCTGTAGCGAGCCTCGATCTCCCCCTGTAGCTCCATCAGCACCCATTCTGCCAGGCCTCCTGCCCCTGCACTGCAAGCACAGGGCTGGTGGTTACAATATTTTTGAGTGGTGAAAGATGAATAGTGTCCTAAACCACCATTAAGAGCTCAAAGGAACTTACTGAATACAAGTTCTTGGGGAACTGGGCAGTGCTGGAACAGAGGTGTCAATTCAAGTATTTACATAAAACACACTGAGGACCCCGATTCTTTCAGTAAACTGTGAAGCCTATATAGCCCTAATCACTGAAATTAATGAAATCTTAAATATGTACTCACCTGGAAATAACAATTTGCACCATGAGCTTTTCTTCTTTAAAAAACTAAAATAAACTAGAGAAGAGAAAAAAAAAAAACCACTTAGGATAACAATGAAACCTAATATTTACCACTTAATTAATGTGGCAGGTACTTTTCCAAGCTGTATCCCCAGCTTTTTTCAATGTCCTATTTTTTCACCCTGCATATTTCCTCTTCCTTTTTTGTTTTTTTAGGGTAAGGTCTCACTCTAGCTCAGGTTGACCTGGAATTCACTATGTAGTCTCAGGGTGGCCTCAAACTCACGGTGATCCTGCCTCTGCCTCCTGAGTGCTGGGATTAAAGGTATGTGCTACCACACCTGGCTTTTTTTTTTTTTCCTTTTTATTTTTATTTATTTGAGAGTGACAGTCAGACAAAGAGGCAGAGAGAGAAAAAATGGACACATTAGGCTCTCCAGCCTTTGCAAATGAACTTTAGATGCATGCACCACCTTGTACATCTAGCTTACATGGGCCCTGGGGAATTGAACCTGGGTCCTTTGACTTTGCAGGCAAGTGCAACTGCAAAGCCATTTCTCCAGCCCCTTTCTTTTTGGCTTTTTAAGGTAGAGTCTTGCTTTAGTCCAGGGTGACCTGGAATTCACTATGTAGTCTCAGGCTGGCTTTGAACTTTTATGGTGATCCTCTTAACTGCCTCCTGGCCATCCTGCATATTTCTAAATTAAAAAAAGAAAGAAAGAAAAAGAGGAGGAATTCTGATTTTACTGTTTTCTTTGTTAACATGTCTAATACTTGATTTTTATCTCCAAATTCACTTTCAAAGCCCTCTTTAATTAAAAATAATTGAAAATGTCCTTTTGACAACTCTATGAATGAGCAAACTGATTTCTGTTTTGACACCCAATAAATACCACAACTACCTTTCACTTAGTTATGAAAACAGCCAGTTCAATTCATACTTTTTATACAACAGCACCACCTGGTGGCAGAGTACTTGAGAAGACTGAGTTAAAATGGAGTATTTTGCTGGGCATGGTGGTGGGTACCTTTAATCCCAGCACTGAGATAGCAGGCTGATACAGGAGAATTGCTTTAAGTTCAAGGCTAGCTTCAGCCTTGTGCCAGAGTTCCACGTCAGCCTGAGCTAGAGTGACACTGTACCTCAAACTGCCCCCCCCACAAAAACATGTATTTTCTATTTGTTTTTACCTGAGGACAACTGGTTTCACTTAAGCTTGTGACTGTCATTTTGGGAAGGTAGATTAAGAAGAGGTAGAAAGAATGGGGCACCAAAACTGGGTATGGTGGCACACGCCTTTCATCCCAGCACTTGGGAGGCAGAGGTAGGAGGACTGCCATGAGTTTGAGGCCACCCTGAGAGTACATAGTGAATTCCAGGTCAGCCTGAGCTAGAGCAAGACCCTATGGGGGGGGGGGGGAATGGGACACCAAAGCTGTCATTCTAGGTGTTTCAAATGTATACATGGAGTTTAGTGGAGGGTTATTAGTTCAGTGTGTATTAACTGTGGTGTCCAAAGTAAATAGGTTTTGTAATTGTACTCAAACTCAGCAAACTTGCTGACCAGACTTTTTAATTTTTTTTGAAGTGAGGATCTTGCTATGTACACTGGATTAACCTCACATCCTGGATCTTCCCGAGTGCTGGATTGCAGGTGGTACCACTATACCCAGCTAAACAGTTTTCTTTACTGGTATGTTATTTTTACTTTCAACCTCCAGGGAAAATATATTCCTAGTAGTCTTACAGGATGGGAGATGGGAGAATGACCTCTTCTCAAAGCACCAAGAACACTTGGGAACATGAAAAGTTAGTTGGCTCACTGGATATCAAATAGAAGCAGCAGCTAACATGATTTGAATTTTCACCACAGACCGTACACTATGTGCATGGTGGGTTCTCACTCAACAGCATGACAACTCTAATGTACTTGTCCCTATTTTACAGATAAGGCTGCTGAGGCATATACAGATTAAATTACCTGTATTTGACACACTCAGCTAGGGTGTGGCAAACCAAAATAGGAAACTAGGCCATGTAGCCACACTTAAAAAAAAAAATCATTACACAGTTGTCTTCCCGAAGGATAAAACCAAGTACCATCAATAATGAAAATGAATCAAGACTAAGTGAACACCTAGTTTACTGCTACTCAGAATAGTGCAAAGGTTTCATCTTGAATAAACCAGAACTTTTATACCAGCTCCAGTTGTAGCTCCATCTGAGAAGGGATAATTTCATCAGCTTTGAAGGCAAAGATCTTTATACACATGAAAAGGTACCCAGGAAGACCATATAAAAGAACCTAAGCACTATTTTGAGTCTTGCCATGTAGGCCAGACTAGCTCTGAACTTGTGATCCTCCTGTCCTCAGCCTCCCAAGTGTTGGGATCAATGATATGTGCCATTATGCACTGCTTCCAAAGCAAAAATTTTTGTTTTGTTTTGCAAGGTAAGATCTCACTCCAGTCCAAACTGACCCTGCAATTTACTATGTAATCTCAGGATGACCTCAAACTCATGGCAATCCTACAACCTTGGCCTCCCAAGTGCTGGGATTAAAGGTGTACACCATCACACATAGCCCCACAGCACTTCCAAAGCTAAAGGGTAGGTAACAATGCAAAATCAGAAGGCCTAAATCCAGTTACCAGCTTGTAAATGTAGAATACTAACCACACACAGTCACTTTAATGACTATGGGGCTAGCACCTAAACTACTGTCATGACTAAATACAACACATGCAAAGTTGCTTTCAAGGGTCAAGTTCTACTAAGAGCTAACTTTTTTTTTTTTGAGGCAAGCCTAACAGACTGCCTCCCTTTTTATTATGAGCAGGAGCGAGCGAGCAAGAGAATTAGCATGCCAGGACCCCAGCCACTGGAATCAAACTCCAGACATGTGTGCCACCTGGTGCACATATGCAACCTTATGTCTTGTGTGTCTGGCTTACATGGGACCTGAAGAGTCAAACATGGATCCTTAGGCATTGCAGGCAAGTGCCTTACCCTCTAAGCCTTCTAAGAGCTATTTTTTGTTTTACAAGGTAGGGTCTTGCTCTAGCCCAGGTTGACCTGGAATTCACTTGGTAGTCTCAGAGTGGCCTTGAACTCACAACGATCTTCCTACCTCTGCCTCCCAAGTGCTGGGATTAAAGGTGTGCCACCATGACCAACTCTGTAAGAGCTAAATTTTTAAAAAGTGGGATAAAACAATCATTTTGACAATATAACTTTATAACTTAGAAAGTACATTAAAGGGCTGGAGAGATGGCTTAGGTAAGGCACTTGCCTGGGAAGCCAAAGGACCCAAGTTCAATTCTCCAGGACCCACATAAACCAGATGCACAAGGTGGTGCACGTGTGTAGAGTTCACTTGCAGTGGCTGAATGTCCTGGTGTACCAATTCTTTCTTTCTCCCTCACTCAAATAAATACAACATAGAATATATATTTTTTTAAGTACATTAGACATAAATCAAAAATGGCTTGGGGATGGTGAGATGGCTTAGTGGTTCAGGTGCTTGCCTGTGAAGCCTAAGGATCCATGCTTGACTCTCCAGATACCATGTAAGCCAGACACACAAAGAAGAGGCAAGCACAAGGTTGCACATGCCCACTTGGTGGTACAAGCGTCTGGAGTTCCATTGCAGTGGCTGAGGCCCTGGCTTGCCATTTCTCTCCCCATGCCACTAAAATGGCTTGGGCTGAAAGATAGCTCAGTGGTTAACAAGCATGCCTGCAAAGCCTCACATTCCAAGTTCAATTCCCCAGTACACATGTAAAGCCAGACGTGCAAAGTGGCACATGCATCTGCAAAGACTAGAGGCTCTGGCACACGCTTGCTCTCTATGTTTACAAATAATTTAAAAATTAAGGCTCAAGGGCTGGAGAGATGTTTAAGGTGCTTGCCTGAAAAGTCTAATGACCAGAGTTCAACTCCCCAATACCCACACAAAGCCAGACACACAAAGTGGAGTATGCATCTAGAGGCTGTTTGCTGCAGCTGGAAGCTCTGGTATGCCCATTCTCTGTCTCTCTCCTTTCTGTGCTTACAAATAAATTTTTAAAAAATATTGTAAATGACTCAAAATAAAAAAAAGAAGAAAAGAAAGAAAGGCTCCCCAGGCAAGGTGGCAGAGGCTTTAATCCAAGCACTCTGGAAGCTGAGATAGGAGGATCACAGTGAGTTCCAGGTCAGCCTAGGCTAGAGTAGAATCATACATCTCCCCGCCCCTGCCTTTCATATTTGACAGAAAGAGGCACAGAAGGGAGGAGGGTGAGAATGGCATGTCAGGGCCCCTAGCCACTGCTAACAAACTCTAGGCACATAGGCTACCTTGTGCATCGGGATTTATGTGGGTACTGGGAAATCAAACTTGGATCCTTTGGCTTTGCAGGACAGTGCCTTAATCAAAGAGCCCTGTCTCCAGCCTGACCCTACTTCTTAAAAATTAAAAAGGGATTCAATAATGCAGATTGAGCTTTTTGTACATAAACTATCAAAATGATGATGCAGACTATTTTCTTTGATGTGTATGCTATATAACAAAACAAGGTGGTTGAAGGAAGTAAGATGGTGCTGAGGAGATGGCCCAGTGGCTAAAGGTGCTTGTTTGCAAAGCCTACAGCCTGGGTTCAATTCCCTAGCCACTCATATGAAGCCTGACAGCCACTCACTTACAGTGGCATAAGACACTGGTGCATGTGCATGCATGCACACACACGTGAAAATAAGTAAAAAGACAATTTTTTTAAAAAAGAAAACAACAGCTGGCCGTGGTGGCGCAAGCCTTTAATCCCAGCACTCGGGAGGCAGAGGCAGGAGGATCGCCTTGAGTTCAAGGCCACCCTGAGACTACATAGAGAATTCCAGGTCAGCCTGAGCTAAAGTGAGACCCTACCTCATAAAAACCAAAACAAGCCAGGCCTGGTGGCGCATGCCTTTAATCCCAACACTTGGGAGGCTGAGGTAGGAGAATCACTGTGAGTTAAGGCCAGCCTGAGACTACAGAGTGAAGTTCAGGTCAGCCTGAGCTGGAGCGAGACACAACCTTGAAAACAAAACAAAAAAAACAAATTTTGATATATATGAACATGCTCTGGAAGTCCAAGGTAGAGGAAATAAAACCAACATACTGGGCTGGAGAGAGAGCTACATAGGTAATGTTCTTATCACACAAGCACACAGTGGAGAACCTCAGCATCCACAAAAAAGCTCTGTATGCTGGCATGTGCCTGTAATCCCAATGCTGGGGAGGTGGAGTCATGAGAATCCCTAGGTCATGCTAGCTAGTCTAGATAAACTGGTAAGCTCTAGGTTCAGCGTGAAACCGTCTCAAAAGATCAAGTAGAGAGCAACTGATAAACAATGTAAAAACTCTGGTCTTTACAAGTATGTGTGCACAAAAACGCACACACAACCCTACTTTCTGAGAACTAAAATCAATATGTGACTTGTCCATAAGCATGAGATGGAATGATGTGTGTCAATTCTTTAGAAGTGGATGCAGAAATATTTTCAGTGTATTCTTCACTTCTGGGCAGTCTCCTGTTAGAACAGGAATTCACAACAGTTGACTAAGTGACCCAAGGAAAACAGACATTCTGAGTGCTGAGACAGGGTGGTACTTGCATACCAATCCGTAGGGCTTCAATAGATAATAGATTGATGTAGGAGACCCTGCATGAGTAAGTACATCTATTGATACTGACAGACACCTAACAATGCCCTGGAAAGTAATAATTCTGTAGCCCACAGCCTTGCCATTCTAAAAATTTGTCTTATGCTAGATTGGTTGGAAGCTCACATGCACATACAAGTGAAATACAAGCTCAGCTAGCTATCCTAGCTCAGAGGAGATTGACAAATGGCCTGGCTACATTTGTATGGTGTGTGTGTGTGTGTATGTGACAAATTAAAAGTATCTCCTAGTTGGGCATGGTGGCACATGCCTTTAGTCTCAGCATGTAGGAGGATCGCAGCGATTTTGATGCTATCCTAAGACTACAAAGTGAATTCCAAGTCAGCCTGGGCTACAGCAAGACCCTACCTAGAAAAACAACAGAAATGGCCTAGTGGTTAAGGCATTTGCCTACAAAGCCAAAGGACCCAGGTTTGATTCCCCAGGATCCACATAAGTCAGATACCCAAGGGGCACATGCATCTGGAATCCATCTGCAGTGGCTAGAGGCCCTGGCATGCCCATTCTCTCTGTCTCTGTCTGTCTCTCTCTAATTGCAAATAAATAAAAATAAAGACTTAATATGGAAGGAGGAGAGAGGGAAGAAGGGGGAGAGAATGGGCATGCCAGGGATTTCACCCAGTGCACACAAACTCCAGAGGCATGCAACCCTTATGCATCTTGGCTTTGCAGGCAAACACAAGTCATCCCTCCAGCCCCAAATTAAAAACTTAAATAAATAATTTTTTAAAACGGCTTAAGAGAAACCAGGCATGGTGGTGTGATTCTATTATCCCAGCACTCAGTAGGCTAGGGCAGGAAGATTGAGAGTTGCAGGCCAGTCTAGGCCATGTAGTGAAAACATCTCAAAAAAAAAAAAAAAAAAAGCAGCCAGGTGTGGTGGCCCACACCTCTAATCGCAGCACTCAGGAGGCAGACATAGGAGGATTGCCATGAGTTTGAGGCCGCCCTGAGACTACATAGTGAATTCCAGGTCAGCCTGAGCTAGAACAAGACTGTACCTGGAAGGAAAAAAAAAGTCAAATCCTGTTGGTAACAACAAATAACCTTACAATCAAACTCCCTACACAACAAAAGATGTCTAAGTCTTCAAGCTCAACTCATATAACACTAAGAGACAACCAAATCAATTTCTACTTTGTTCTATTTAGCTCCTTTTGAATTTGCAGCTCTATTTAGAGGAACATTTGAAGGCACACCTTTAAGAATAGACTATACATGAAATCATGAAAGTAATAGTGAAAGAACCACTTAAGGTAAGTGTTCCCAAACCAGTTGAATACCAGATTTGGACTAGCACTTTATACATCAGTTTTATAGGCCACAACTACTGTGCAGTACTGTAGTGAAGGGAAAGAATAGAGATTAAGAAACCACTTTTCCCTATAATAATGTCCCTAGTAAGAGGGGAAATTTTTTTCTACTCAATTTTTAAAAAGATTTTTTTGTTCATTTTATTATTTGAGAGTGACAAAGAGAGAGAGAGAAAGAGAGAGAATGGGCGCACCAGGACCTCCAGCCACTGTGAACGAACTCCAGACGCATGCATCCCCTTGTGCATCTGGCTAATGTGGGTCCTGGGGAATTGAGCCTCGAATGGGGTCCTTGGGCTTCACAGGCAAGTGTTTAACTGCTAAGCCATCTCTCCAGCCCTTTCTACTCAATTTTCTTGGTCTACCAAATAATAAATTCTATATTCCTAGATGACTTTATCTCTGTAAATGAAACTTTAAGCCACCTAATACCTTTTAATTTCTAAATTTTTGCTTAAAAAAAAAGGCTGTCATCGTTGGCTTCCATTTTTCTAGACTGTTACTTATCTAAGCTTTTCACACACTATGTGTGTCCAGCTCTAAGTTAGCATGGATGTGGTAAATGAAGACTGCTGCCTCTTGGGACAATAGTGCAGATTACCTCAATGCCCCACAGAAAACTGGAGAGAGGAGAGAAAAAAAATGTGGTAGCATTCAAATAACCAAACTGATGCCTGTTATCTCAGACTCTGGAGGCAAAGGCAAAGAGGATCACTCCAAGTCAGGCCAGACTGGTCTATATATAGCAAGTTCCAGTCTAGCCAGGAATACTTATCAAGGCACTATCTCAAAAAATCGAAGAACCAATAGATCTGGGGATGGAGCTCAGTGATACAGCAGTTGTCTGGCATGTACGGGATCATGGGTTCAATCCCTAGAACAACAAAAATAACCCACAATAGGAACCCCAAGGAAAATTGAGAAGCTTTGGGTACAATCAGCGCAATCTGGGATATACCTTGTAATTTGGTTTCTGTCTATTTTGAAGTAATGATCACAAAGAACCTGACAAATCAAAGCACTACTATTCTTTGTAAGCAGTCCTGGCAGAGCATTAGCAATATAAAAACATCCATTTTTGAGCTGGGTATGGTGGCACATGCCTTTAATCCCAGCACTTGGGAAGCAGAGGTAGGAGGATCACCATGAGTTTGAGGCCACCCTGAGACTACATAGTGAATTCCAGGTCAGACTGGGCCACTGTGAGACCGTACCTCGAAAAACCAAAAAAAAAAAAAATTTAACCAGGGCTGGAGAGATGGCTTGGCAGTTAAGGCACATGCCTACAAGGCCTAAGAACCCAGGTTAAATTTCCCAGGTCCCATGTAAGCCAGGTGCACACACATGGTAGCACATGCATCAAAGTGACTAGAGGCCCTGGCATGCCCATTCTCACTCTCTCTCCCACCTCCTGTCTCTAATAAATAAAAATAAAATCTTTGAAAAAAACATTTATCCTAATCTTCTGCTCCTTAGTGAGGAAAAAGCAGCCAAGAGGATTGAGGACATTCTTTGTCACAGATTCATTTTAATCTTTGATAAAACTTGATTCTCATCCTTTGCTATTAAATATTAATCTGATGGGAATATAATTTATATATATACATTCATATATTAAAGCTGTGGGTTTTTTTAATTTAAAAAAAGGGGGCCCTCTTTATAACCTTTTTGTGCTAAGGACTGAACCCAGGGCCCTGTACATACAAAGTATGTGCTTATCAGTGATTTTCCCTCTTACTCCCTACCAACCCCTTTTGTTTGTTTTTTTGAGGTAGGGTCTCATTCTAGCTCAGGCTGTCCTGGAATTCACTGTGTAGTCTCAGGGTGGCTGCAAACTGTCAGCGATTCTCCTACCTCTGCATTCCAACTACCAGAATTAAAGGCATGTGCCACTACACCAAGCTTCCTCCCTCATTTTTTAAAGCAGGGTCTCACTTTAGCTCAGGCTGACCCGAAACTCACTCCTTAGTCCAGACTGGCCTCATTATTATCCTACCTTGGCCTTCCTAGTCCCAGGATTAAAGGCCTGCACCACCACAGCAGGTTATTATTATTATTTTTTTTAACAAGCTTTAAAGGGAATCAGGCTTTAATTTGCTAATATATTTTAAATTTTTGTTACTTTAAAAACTAGGGTATGCCAGGCATGGTGGTACATACTTTTAATCCCAGCACTTGGGAGGCAGATGTAGGATTTCCATGAGTTAAAGGGCATCCTGAGACTACATAGTAAATTCCAAGACAGGCTGGGCTACAGCAAGACCCTGCCTCAAAAAGCCAAAACAGCTGGGTGTGGTGGCGCACGCCTTTAATCCCAGCACTCGGGAGGCAGAGGTAGGAGGATTGCCATGAGTTCAAGGCCACCCTGAGATGACAGAGTTAATTCCAGGTCAGCCTGGACCAGAGTGAGACCCTACCTCAAAAAACAAAACCAAACACAACAAAAAAAGCCAAAACAAAAACACAAAAAAACTAGGGTGAGTTTAACCATTTTAAAATCTAAACAAATTTATGTTCAGAAGTTAAATACAAGGCTGGAGAGATGGCTTAGTAGTGGTTAAGGCACTTGCCTGCAAAGACTAAGGACCCAGGCTTGATTCCCCAGTACCCACATAAGCCAGATGCACAAGTGGCACATGCATGTGGTGTTTGTTTGCAGTGGCAAGAGGCGTGTCATGTCCATTCACCATCTATAATAAATAATTTTTAAAATTCTTCTTTAAAGTTAAATGCATTTCAAAAATTAAATGATACCAAATAATTTGTAAATTACTAGGCCAATACATTTACTAAGCTTTTGCTTGGTCTCTGTGTGTGTGTAAATAAAATATGTGTAGGGTCCCATTCTAGCTCAGGCTGGCCTTGAACTCAGTGATCCTCCTACCTCTTCCCAAACACTGTGATTAAAGGTGTGTGCATCACACCCAGCTATGTCTGTATTTTATACAGGGAGCTGAGATACTTGTCAGACCAACCTAGTTTTTATTATGCTACCCAACCTACCTCAAAAGGTTAAGAATGAAGTAATGTAAGCTGGGCATGGTGGCACATGCCTTTAAATCCCAGCACTTGAGAGGTAGAGGTAGAAGGATCGCCAAGAGTTCAAGGCCACCCTGAGACTACAGAGTGAATTCCAGGTCAGCCTGGACTACAGTGAAACCATACCTCAAGAAAAAAAAAAAAAAATAGTAGTAATGTGACTAGAAGTGGTCAGAGCTGAGGTAGCAGGATCTACTGTAAGTTCGAGGCCAGCCTAGAGCTACAGTGAGACTCTGACTAGACAGACAGGCAGACACAGACACACACACAGAATGAAGTAACGGATGTTGAGTTTTCAGGAGAGTGCCTAACATCAGGTAAACCTTTAGAATTAACTTACTGATTACTGGAATTTGCATTTTTTTAGTATATACTAACAGAACATTACTACCACACTGTATAATAATTGTCTTAATACATCCTATTAAAGCAGGTAATCAGGCCGGGCTTGGTAGTGCATACCTTTAATCCCAGCACTTACAAGGCAGAGGTAGGACTGACATGAGTTTGAGGCTACCCTGAGACTACATAGCGGATCCCCCATGCTAGAGTGAGGTTCTACCTCAAAAACAAACAAACCCAACAATAGTAATAATAATTAGAGAACAATTCAAACATTAATCAGGGCTCACCAAATTGTTTCAGGGATTAAGCTATGCAAGGTTATTTCTCTGAATGTGACTATTTCTTTGTGTCTTTCCAACAAATGAACAACTGAGGATGTTTTATATACAATGAATATAATTACTTTTATTACCAGTGTTATTGTGGTTTTGTAACTGAAGGGGGATGGATGATCTAAGTTTCAAAGGGAATCTTGTCTCTTGACAGGGTTATGTTACTAAATCCAAGCTCCTATTTTAAAAGACTTTTGTTTCCTTCCAAAAAGGGGGCCATGGAGGTGGTGAAACTGAATGCTTCCACACTTTTCATTAGGGAAGAATGTGTTCAAAAACGTGTGTAGATATTATACTGCATACACGTGGTACTTTCCCATCACATTTCAGGAATCCCACGTTGGAGGGAATCACTGGTATTTGCAGACAATGAGTAGAAAAGATGGCTTCAGTCGATCGAGTTACTCCAGTTTTCTCCATCTTCTGCTACTCTGCCCGCCCCACCTCAACCTTTACTCTTACTGGCAAAGCACCCTCCCCCTCCCCAGCCTCCTCCCTTCCAAAGCCCACTGGAGGGTCCCTCTTTGCTGGGTTCTCGGCCCATCCCCCACCCCATGTTCTTCCCATTGGCCCCTCCCACGTTTTCAACTAGAGCTACAAACACTACCTATTCCTAGTCCCGCCCACTTTCTAGAATTCCTCCATTTGCCCCCTCCCTTTTCTCCATTCCCCTTCTAAGCCACCCCATCCCCCACGACTTTGAGGGAACCTATCTCCCAGGGAACCTAGTCCCCACCCACCCACCATTCTTTAAACTGCTTTGCTCCACACCTCTCTCACCGAAGAGGTCTTGGTATCATTCAGTCTCCTCCCACCCCCATTACCCAAATCTAGCTTTCGTTCACCCCACAAAGAACCTGAGGTCACTCTCCAATCCCCCTCCCCCTCCTACGATTTAAAATGTGCCTGGAACAAACCTCACATGCCTATCACCCGCCCTCCCCCGCCCCCAATCCCAAGTCCCCTTTTTGCTATTTTTGCTACTTTCTGGGTTCCAGGTCCCCAGCAGGGCTCCCACCGAACCCCACCCCACCCGACCCCGCCAGGGGAAGAGCCCCAGCCCGCACATACCTCGAGGTTCCGGCCCGCGCCGCCCCCTGCTCCGTCCTCCGCCCGCGCTCCGACACCCTTTCCGCCCTTCTCCGCTAAGCTCCGCCCCGCCCCGCTCGCTGCCTTCCCTCCCTGCCCCTTTCCTCTCCTTCCCGGGTCAGCTCCCCATCCTCCCACCCGGGGGTCGCCTGCGGAGCTCCCGCCACCCCAGCGCTGCCCTCCCGCTTCCTCCCTCCTCCTCCGTCCGCCCGCCGCTCCCCGCCCCTCGGCTTCGCCATTCTTCTCGGCGAGCCGCGCGCCCCGCCCGACCCCGGCTCCCTAACGCCCAGCTCCTCCGCGGCCGCCTCGCTCCCATCCCGGGACTCGGGGCCTCGCTCCCCGCCGCCTCCCGTGACCCCCCGCCCCCAACGCCCGCCCGCGGCCTGACCTGCAATGGCGGCCGCCGAGCGCGGCGCCGCGCGGCCAACGGGCGACAACCGAACCTCCCGCCGCCGTCGCCGCCGCCGCGAGCATTGCCTGCGCACTTCCGGCCTCGTGCAGCGCAGCACTTCCGGGGCAGCGCTGGAGGGGGCGCGCACGCGCTGGCGCGCGCACGTGGGGCCCGGGCGGGAGAGGGAGAGACCGGCGAGGTCCCCGGCGAGCGAGCGAGTTCGTGCGGGGCCGTAGGTGAGTTTGGGGGGGCGGTGAAAGGGCGGCAGGGAGCAAGCAGGCATCAGAATTCTGTCGAAAGCTCTCCGGGAGTTGGGAGACCCGCAGAATTCGCCAGATTCCCGAGGCCGAGTGACGGCTGCGTCGTAGACCCTGAGAGAGGGCGACCCTGGGAGGAGAGGGCAGGGGTGACGTGACGGGAGATCTCTCGCACCCTGGCGGACCGGGCGGAAAGTGCCCGCTGTGCCTCCCTGTGCGCCCCTAACCTTGAACGTGCGCGGGTGACGGACGAAGTAGGGCTGGTCGCCAGGCAGCATGTGTGGCCGGGTAGGCGCGCTAGATCAGTCCTGTCGCTCCCCTCCTAGAGCCGGTTTCCCCTCCCCCGCCAGTCCCACGTCACTGTCTATAGAGTTGGGTCTGTGGTTGCCAGACTTAGCGTCCGGTAGAGTTGGGGAGAGATGCTGAAGATCTCTTCCACCAGAGGTTAGCATTGTAAATTAGGGAGGGCCCTTTTTGAATTTTCTTATACCAAAGCATCCTTAACCAAAACCATCCCTAGCTTCTGGAGAGTGATTCTTGCTGGGCCATGAAAGTATCATTAGCAGTGAACTTAGCACTGAGAGAGAGTTGGTGCCTGTCATCCTACATAGTGATAAGAATAACTTGAATACATGGAATTAACATTTAACAATAATAGCTTTTTTTTTTGTCCTTCCTAGGTATGGGTGAATTTAAGGTCCATCGAGTGCGTTTCTTTAATTATGTTCCATCAGGAATCCGCTGTGTGGCTTACAATAACCAATCAAACAGATTGGCTGTTTCACGAACAGATGGCACTGTGGAAATTTATAACTTGTCAGCAAACTATTTTCAGGAGAAAGTAAGTCATTTGGGAACCTAATGTGGTGCTTGTGATGTTAATTTTCTTAAGTTCAATTCTACAACTTGCATGTCTTATATCCAAATAGATCGAGTGATTTCTACTCCCTGTAAAATTGTTTAGAACTACTAAACTTCTGAAGCAAATACAAGGTTTTATATCTGATGAGAGAGGCTCATCATTAACCTGTGGTGTTTAACTGCTTGTCATTTGAACACCAAGGTTTATTGGATCGTTTGGCCACTATAAGAAAACAATTTGTCAAGGTGATTGCAACTTTAGTAAGGTGATATTTTCTGCTGGTGTTGTCACTACCTTTTTCATTGTTAATTGGAAAAAAATGAACAACCTGGTGAAGCATTGTAGTATCAGAAACTTTGGTGACAAAGTTGCACTTCTAAGTTCATCCAAGAATAAAGACTATTCATGCCTTTGGCTGACTTCTTGGACAAGCCATCTAATCCATGTATGTCTTGGTCTTCTCAGGTTCCAATAATAATTTTATGATTCTTGGGGTGAGGGCACTAGGGCCTTTAAGCCATTGCAGGCATACTCCAAACACATGTGCCCACTTGTGCATCTGACTTATGTAGGTCCTGGGAAATCAAACCAGGGTCCTTTGGCTTTGAAGTCAAGCTCCTTAAAAGCTAAGCCATTTCTCCAGCCCTCCCTACCCCTTTAAAAAAGTTACTTATTTGCACACATGTGTAGTGTGGTGCACCATGGTCTCTTGATGTTGCAAACAAATGCCCATCTGGCTTTACATAGGTTGCTGGAGAATTGGACCTGGGCCCAGGCTTGGTAGTGTTGGCAAGCAAGCCCCCTTTACTGCTGAGCCATCTCCCCCAGCCCTTTTTACTTTGAAGCTGGTCTTGATTTTGTGATCCTTCTGCCTTAGCCTGCTGAGTAGCTAAGATTATAGGCCTGTGCCACCATGCCCACCTTACTCAGTAAATTATAATGCCTTAGTTTACTGTTACTTTTTTGCTTTCTTTTTTTCTTGTTTATTTGTTTAGAGACAGGGACTCATCCCAGGCTGGCCTTGAGCTCTCTGTCTGTGTATGATGATGTTTGAATTTATTTTTTATTAAAA